>NC_041384.1:127035368-127040046 GCF_002162155.2 Triticum dicoccoides | reverse complement strand
CATTGGGGGCCGTGTAGGTGCAGTCGAATCACAACACTTGATATTGCGCATCGAAAGTGGACTTGTAACTAGGACAAAGAAAGTGGGCCTAGTTGCAAGTCTGGGTGGAGTTGAACTAAGGATAAAGGGTCACCCCTCTCCTCAGTTGCATGTCAAGGGTGGACTTGTAACTAGGACAAAAATGGATCCGCCAAGTTGCGTCTTGAGAGTGGACTTGCAATTAGAAAATATGGATCAGGCCCCTGTTGCATGTCAAGGGTGGAGTTGGAACTGGGACAAAATGAGCCAGGCCACCGTTTGCCTATTAGGGTGAAGTTGCAGCTATGGCAAAATTAGTCGCGGTCCCAGTTGCATATCGAGGGTGTACTTGCAACTATGACAAAAAAGGATGGGCCCCAATTGGATGTCGGTGGTTGAGTTGTAACTGGGACAAAGAAATGGGACGTGACCGAGTTGCGTGTCAAAGTGTGGACTTCCAACCGGGACAAAACCATGGGTGAGACTGTGGTTGTGCATCGAGGGTGGACTTGCAACTATAAAAAAGGCTATTCCAGTTGCATGTTGGAGGAGAAGTTGCAATTAGGACAAAAATGGTCGGTCCCCAGTTGCATGCCAAAGGTGGACTTGCATCTGGGACAAAAGATGGATCATGCCCTAGTTGCTTATCGAGGTGAATTTGCGACTAGAACAAAGAAAAATACGAGCCCAGTTGCATGTCGGGATGAAGTTGCAACTGAAAAAAGGCACTCAATTGCGCGTCAGGGATGAAGTCGCAACTGGAACAAAAATAAATCTACCCTAGTTATGTGTCAAGGGTGGACTTGTAACTAGGAAAAAAATGATGTGCTTGGTTGCATTCGAGGGTGGAATTACAGTTTAGACAAAAGAGGGTTGGGTCTCACTAGTTGCGCACCAAAGATGAACTTGCAATTGGGACAAAAAATAGTTCGAACCCAAGTTGCGTATCATGGTTTGGACTTGCAACTAGGAAATGAAAGTCGAGTTGTATATCGAGGAAGGAGTTAAAAAATAGTTATCATTGAGATAAATATTTGTGGCCCTGCCACTACTTTAATGAGCATCAACATGATTGTTTTAACAAACACGTTCATAAAATGCATATAAAAACACACGAAAAAACTAAAAAACCGAATAAGGAAGGCCATTACACGAGCCTAGCACCTAAATTGATAGAAAAGTGGCACACAGTCAAGTCGGCAAACACATGGAAATGGTCAATACAGAAAAGAAAAGGCAAAACAACAGTCGACAAAGAAACTGTGAGTCTACAAATGTGAGCGCACAAAAATACGTATCATGCACATGTATCCGCCGGTCAGTTTTGTTTTCTTTTGAGCTAGATCCGTCGGCCAGATAGTTAGATGAGAGACAACTAAGTCTCATTTAGATGAAAGTTATTAAAATATACTCTCTTTGTAAAGAAATATAAAAGGGTTTAGATTCTATATTTCTTTATGAAGGAAGTATCTTTTGAGTTATTAAGATCGTACGGAATAGGGGCCTGGAAGCTCCAATTTTGTTGTTGAGTGGATTCTCTCTGTTAGTGTAGGAGAACCGGAAAAGGAACAATGAAGCCCATGTTGTAACCTGATAAGGCCTGCTACAGATTATCAATTTGGGCCGAAATTATGGCATTGGGTGGCATCAGGGAGACGACGGAAAAGCTCGGACTAGGTTATGTTTAGTACCACGGGAAGGACAGCTATAAAACCAGACCTCACTGGTGAGGCTTTGTGTGTAGGCTAGACATTTCACTTGATCCTGGCCCTGGCACGCCCCAACTAAAATAATTAATTCCTTCGATCCATATTACTTGTCGTTGTTTTAGATATTTGATGTTTAGTTATTTTTGCTTGTGTTGGCAACTGAGCTCAAGCAGTACTTGGGATGTGGGGCAAAACATTGGTGGATGGACTCAACGTAAGCTCACAGGAATAGAGCCCTACCATCAAAGTAAATTTTTAGAGGCAAAGCCATCTCTCAAAGTACTAATTTAGAGGTGCATTGAGGTAAATTTTTGGTGCTCCTTCTAACTTTGTGACTATTTTAAAATTCATGACATTTCTGAAATTTAGAAGACTTATGTTGAAATTCAAGAACATTTTCTAAATCCATAAAACTTCTTAAAATACTTGAATAATTTTTAATTTGTAATATTTTTTGAAATTCATGAACATTTTCTAAATTCATGAATATTTTTAAATTCACAATTTTTTACAATGTTCTTGAAAAATCACAAATATTTTTATTTTTGAAACATTTTAAATATTCTCTTTACCTTTTTAGTTTTCCTTCCTTTTTACTTTTCCTTCAGTTCTCCATATGGATCGAGACCAAACAAGGGGGCCGAACAACTAGTCAAAGCGAGCGTCCTAGCCTTACGCATTTGATCGTCCTTCGATGCATTGCATTTGTGGGTTATTTCGCTGCCGGGAGAGGGGCGAACTGGTTTTCTGCTTCATGTGTTTGTGAAGAGGTCGTGCCAGCTAGCTGGTTCTATGGCGAGCGACCGAGTAGCCGCTTTCTCCGTCTTCCCCGTCGAGCTCCAAGAGTGATATATTTGTGATGGAAGACTCACGTCATGCTAGCATTGGGGAGAGCCAGGACAGAAAGATCAAGCGCTGGAGGATAGCCAAGCCAACATGATCATCTGTTGGAGATTATAGGTACGCTTTGTGATAGTACATCTACATGTGCCAACAAAATAGGGAAGCTAGAGCAAATGGAGATCCATTTCGACTATATGGTCTAATAGTATAAAAACCAACGATACACGCAAACACAAATAACTAGCGATGGAAACATCAAACTGAACACCATAAACCGAATAAACCAGAAATATCTACCAACTCAATTCTGCTTGGTTCTTTGATTTTTGGTGTAAAAGTGTTCACCTCTAACTACAATAGTCCAAAAAAATTAACTTATGAACGAGAAACAACGCTGCAAAGCGCAGATTAGGCTCTAGTATCGAATCTACAGACCAATAAACAACGAGGAGGGTAGGGTGCGCGATTGCCCTAGACGCAGTCAATAGAACATTGTCCATGCAACATTTCAAAAAGCCTGCTTAATTCTCATATGAATGAGACGATCCGCTCAGTTTTATGGCGACGAGGGGCGCAATCCGCCACCGTCAGGCTAGAGAACATTCCCTCTTGATAGGGTTTTCTTTCTCTCATCGACGACCTCCAATATTGATTGTCTTTCCCCACCCCGATGTGTCTCGCCGTGGTTCTACTCTGGCAGATTTAGGGACGATCTCCGCACCGTTTCAGGCCTTGATGATCCATTGGAAGGATCTCGGGATTAGGTTTCTCCACAGTCCAATCTCTCCTTCGGACTAGGGTTTCAAGGGTGGCGGCAAAAATATTAGGCTTGTCGGTGCCTAGTGAGGATGAATCTGTTATGCTGGAATTGCCATGGATTGGGAAACCATGCAACAGTCCGAGAAGTTCGCGAACTCATGAACAAATATGCCCGACCATGTTATGCCTTGTTGAAACTCAATTAGATAAAGCATAGGCCGAGAGTTTAGCGTCGTTTGGTTTTGACAAGTCTTATTATGTTATAGCAAGCTCAAGGAGGAGCGGAGGTATTGTAATTTTCTGGAGTCAGTCTATAAACCTTGAGATTTTGGGTTACTCGAGATACCATGTTGATGCATTGGTGAAGGAGGTTGTACCGAAATCATGGAGACTACCGTCTATCTATGGGGAAGCATAGGTTCCAAAGAGATATAAAACTTGGGATACCCCATGGTCCATTGCCAGTTTTGGTTCGCCCATGGCTAGCTATCAATGATTTTAATGAAGGCCTTAATTGTCTGAGCATGAAGGGGTTGGCTAGAGAAGCCAAGCTCATTGATGGATCTAGGGATGCTCTGGGTGTTTATGGACTCAGCGATATTGGCTATTTAGGGAAGCAATGTAACTTTCAAAAGTAAGTGGAAGAAGATACATGATCCAGAGTTCAGCTGGATAGGGCGGTAGCTGACCATGGGTGGATGATGATCTTTCCTTTGGTTCGGCTCGAGAATATATATGCTACATGCTCACATCATGGGCCTATCATACTACAACTCGATCTCCAACCTTCGAATAGGGCCCTCATAGATTCAAATACAAGGCCATGTGAGACACACACCCTAAGCTGTTCTCATTCATTGGCATGTGCATGAACAGAAAACCTCAAAGCACCACAATAGTAGGGATGCATGAAAAAATGAAGTTCCTCTCCACAAAACTGGCGAACATGGGAAAGGGACACTTTTGGCAGTGTGCGAGGGAAGTAAAAAGGTTGAAAAGGGAACTGAATATCCTAGAACGAATTCCTGGTTGTGTTGGCCCGAGCCACCATGAGATCAAGATCAACAAATGCCTCGTTGAGATGTATTATGGAGAGCTGGAGTTGAATGGTTGGCAGTGAGCGATAGAAATACTCTTTACTTCCACATGCGAGCTTCGAGGCAAAAAAGGAAAAAACATTACCAGGGCCATTGCTAAAGATGATGGACAAGTTCTTGAGAAGCCGATGGAGTTGGAGGCAATGGCGGCTGAACTTTACAAGGCACTTTATAGTTCTAAGGGTGTATCCAATATGCGTGAAGCTCTTGACACGGTCCCGTGTAAAGTTTCTCTTTCGATGACTGATCTAC
>NC_041384.1:127023669-127035147 GCF_002162155.2 Triticum dicoccoides | reverse complement strand
AAGAAGGCTTTATTCCACATGTTCCCGACGAAAGCGTTAGGCTCAGATGGCTTTCTGACTCATTTTTCCACAAGCACTAGGATATATGTGGTGAGGAAGTAACCAAGGCGGTCCTACATACTATGAATGGAGAGGAAAGTGTTGAGAGCATTAATCGCACCTATCTTTTCTCGATTCCAAAGGTAAACAACCCAAAATTGATTTCACAATTCCGCCCCATTAGTTATTAGAGTAGCCAGCCTTTGTTCCAGGTCATCTAATTACTGATAAAATTATCATGGCATTTGAATGTTCGCATTTTATGGAGCACAACAAGGCACTGAAACATCGCCATTGTGCTTTGAAATTGGACATAATGAAGGCGCATGACAAAGTTGAGTGGGAATATTTGAAGGCTATTATGCTTGAAAAGGGTTGTTTGGATCATTGGGTTTGTGTTGTCACGAGCCTAGTAGATTAGTCGCTTACTCAATTTTGTTTAATAGAAGAAAACTTGAAGAACTAGATGATGGCCCGGCTAAAAAATGTGTAAATAGTTGCTAAAACCATCTAAAACTAATGCAAAGAAAATGTAATATGAAAAAGTAAAAAAAGAAGCATATAAAAATGAATTGTAGTTAAAAGAATGTCATTTGTAATAAAAATGTTAAGGGTCAACTACATAGATATGCCACAATTATCCAACATATATATTGTCAATACAAAATTGGATGCAAAAACATTTGTGCATAATTAACATGCATGGATTTATTATGTGGAAGTGGTGCATGCATAGAGTATGCAGAAAAATGTATTTATGACTTGCATGCATTACTTGCTTATGTGGCATAGTTGCATGGTTAAGAAAAATAGGTAATGAGCAATAACTATTTAGAAATAGTAGATTCAAAGCATCCACACCTGTCCATCAATGAGACCTAATTTCACCCTACCTTTTCTTGTTGGCAGCAGAGGGCCTTAGGTGCTTCCTAAAATCCAGAAACGAGTCATCTCTGCTTGGTGAAGTTCAAGTGCCACCTATGACGCCACCGGTAAATCATATTTTGTTTGCATATAATAGTCTGCTATTTTTGAAGGCAAACATTGTAGGGGCGACTGAGGTGTCAAGGTTGTTGATTCTCATTGTCGGGCTTCTGAAAAACGTATTAATGCAGCAAAATCATCCATCTTTTTCAGTAAAGGATGCCCCAAAAATATAAGAGAAGAGGTCAAGAGTGTTCCCACTGAAACTCTGAATGAAAAATATCTTGGTATGTCATCGGATATTGGTTCTTAAAAAATGAGGGCGTTCAAATATTTGAGGATGTTTTATGAGGCAAGGTCAAGGGATGAATTGAGAAGTTGGTTTCAGGAGCAGGAAAGAAGGTATTGATTAAATCTGTTGCACAGTCCCAGATTATTCCAGGGGCTCTTTAATTTTGCGTTGCTAGCAAGACAAACCCTGGCGTACCATACAACAACTAGAGTCTCTTCCCTAGGATATTAAAGGATATATACTTCCCAGACACTTATATTGTTGAACTTGAATTGGGATCCCACCCATCTCAGCTATGGAGGGTACTGATTGAAGGCGGAGATGTGCTCTGGGGATGATAAGAATGACCAGTGATGGGTCAAAGACACATATCTGGTCATAAAATTGGATATCTAGAGATGAGAATATGGAATCGATAGTCTCTCCTACTAATAACCGCCCCGAGACGGTGCAATCATATAATGAGGGTATTGCACATGGCACAATCATGGTACCTCGACCCAGTTCAATAGCCATGTTGTTATTAAGTTTCTTCACTGGAACCATGGCGAAAAGTTAATATGCAACATATAACCCTAGAAACGGTGACTTGAAAGGTTCTTACGTTCAGCCACATCAGATATCTTTTTTCATCCATATTTGTTTAAGTTAGCATACTATGTTTAATTAATTGATAAAATAAAAAATATTTTGCTTAGAAAACTGCGACTCAAACGTCATGTTTTTATGCTAGTAGTGGCCACGCCTTCGCACACAACTCGAGCTCAAATGTGTTGTCGTGATGGTATGCTTGTCGTGCTTATGACCATTCAAATGGTCTCTTAGTAGTGTCACATAGGATAATTGTTGATTGGAAAAGATAAAAATAAAAGGAGGTTTACCTTCTCTGAATTAAGAAGATGGTCTCTTAGCAAAAATATACAAGAAACAATTTCTTAGCTTACACACTTTATAGTTAACTTTAGGGACGCGGCTACACAACGGCCGGCTGCTCCCTGGCGTTCCGGAGCAGCCGGCCAAAATAGGAAAACATTTGATCTTTTTTGGCGAGTATTTGTCTCCCCATCTGATTAGGAAAGATTTTATTGTCTCAAATGGCTAAATAGAAACAACCCATCAACAGTGCATTAAATGATTCACATGCATGCACTCGGTTGTTGGCCTTTTACCTGCATGACATGTGGTGAATGACTTTTTAGCATTTAATTCATGACTTATGAATTTTTGAAAAGCCATAACTTTTAAACCACGAATCCGAATTAAGATCCGTTTTCACCTTTGAAATCCTTGCAACGTGCTCTTCGAAACTAGATCTCGCATGGGTATGTTTCGATAAAATATTTTTGTGCAATTTTAGTACATGTTTTGTGCAATCATCTAGTAGTCGATGTGCAACTAACCGTAGTGGATGTGCAACTTCGCACCTATCATGTGGATGTGCAGTTTTTACTGATGGCGCCTCCACCCTAAAAGTACCCACTTGGAGTGAGATGTGCAACTTCATCTCTTACCGAGGCCAACTGTCTAGTAGTTGACGTGCAACTTTTCTCCTACCCATGGATGTGCTTTCACCATTTACTGCATCGGCCAACTGTCTAACAGTAGATGTGCAACTTCATATGCTGCGATGGCCAACTATCTAATAATGATGTGCAACTTTCTCTTGTATCACTCGTGGATGTGCAACTTCGTGTGTTGCCCCCACCAACTTCGTGGATGTGCCAACTGCCTAGCAGACTATGTGCAACTCCGTGTGTTGCCCCCGCCAACTTCGTTGATGTGCCAACTGCCTAGCAGACTTTGTCCAACTTCGTCTGTTGCCCCCGCCAACTAAAACTAATATGTATCCACAAGTAGGGAGGGGAAAGAGTTGCACATCGACTAATAGGCAGTTGGCGTGAACAACAGACTAAGTTGTACATACCACTGGTAGGGAAAGTGGGGAAGGGTTGCACATCGACTACTACGTAATTGGCCGAGGTAGTAGACTAGTTGCACGTCATAAAAAGTTGGTTCTCATGGTTTCTTTGTTGCAATATCAAAAGAATTGGATCATGCAGCTGCAAACTTGGTTTTTAAAAAAGTTGCATAATCCGGTACTAAAGTTGGACCATGTAGTAACAGAGTTGCACAATATAGCGTCAAAGTTGGCATCAAATTTTTTTCGTCAAAACATACCCATGCGGGATCTAGTTTCAAAGATCTCGTCGTGATGATTCCAATAGTGAAAACGAATCTAAATTCCGAAGTACGGTTTAAAAGATCCTAAAATCTAAAAAGTGGCCGCGCGCTATATGGACAGAACGAGCGGCCGCGTTCTGACCGCTCGTTCTCGCTCGTTGCACGTGGATGACAAGGCCCACCACTACCCGAAGGACCAACCCACCCCCGGTTTCCCCTAGCTAGCCGCCACTCCCTCACCCCTCTCTCTCCCGCGCGCGGCCATGGCAGCCGTCGGCGCACCTTCTGCCTAGCTGTTCCTGCCGCTGGTCCTCTGCATCTTCCGCTGCTGCAGGTCATCACCGCAGGTCGCCTTTGGTCAAGGTTGGCCGCGCCGCCGCCCCTGGTCGAACACTCAGGACACCCCGCCGCCCTAATCGACCGGACAGCCGTGACACACAACGGGCTGTTGTGCTGGTGCTCCTAGGTGTAATACGGGAAGAAGCGCAGATCGGCGGCCGGCCTTCTCCGTCAACTTGAACTTGGGGTACACCGTACACCAGCGCCGCCCCCAGTGGTGGAGCTGGGTGCGGATGCTGCTGCTGCTTTGTGCCGCTGGCAGCTGCCATGGGGAGGTGCATGCAAGGAATCGTGATGGAAATAGTCGTGGTTCTGTGATTGATTGACAACGGCTCTCTGTGCTGAGACTTGAGAGAGAGAGGTGAGATGGAAAGGTTGGTGGCATGGTTCGTTGTGTATATACACGTAGGTGTTGCCATGGTGATGGATGAAGTGGTTTAGTTAGATTTTAAGACTTGGTTTGTGAGGAGAGAAGTGAGAGGAAGAGATTGTTGGATGGAATTAACCCGGCCGACCATGCATGCATACGTGTAGGTAGGAAGAAGTGTAGCTTAGCTTGCAAGTTACGTATACATGGAGACATGACCTCATGGTTTAATCTGCTGGCTAATTACAAGCTAACCGAATCCATGCAGTGATGTTTAGTTGGCTTGTAATGTAGTCTAGTTGTACATATGTTGATGTTTAGTTGGTAGAGAAGACTAGTTGCACACATATATGCTCAGTTGGTTTGTAACCTAGTCTAGTTGCACGCACATTAATATTTAGTTGGCTTGTAATGTAGTCTAGTTACACACACATTGATGTTTAGTTGGCACAGAAGATTAGTTGCACACACATATGCTCAGTTGGCTTGTAATTTAGTCTTGTCGCACACACATTGATGTTTAGTTGGCAGGACTATTGGCACACGCATATTCTCAGTTGGCACGGCAATGTAGTCTAGTTTGCACACACATTGATGTTTAGTTTGCAGAACTATTGGCACACACATATGCTCAGTTGGCGCGGCAATGTAGTCTAGTTGCACACATATTGATGTTTAGTTGGCAGGAAGACTAATTCGTCGAAACATCTACTTTCGAAGAGCACGTCGTGAGGGTTTTAACAATGAAAACGGATCTGAATTTCGACACGCGGTTTAGAAGATATATATTTTTTATAATTCTAAAAACAAAAAATTAATGCACTAGGAACGAACATGGGGAACAGGCATCCATCACGTGAGAAAAGACCACATAAGGTGATTAATTAGCAGTGTCCTTTTAGTACTTTTGGATTACAGTAATTTTTGCTCTTTTTAATATGTGGTAGTGACTAGACGTTTGGGACCAGGGGCCGGCCGCTCGCGAGCGGCAGCGAGCGCCCGGCCACCAGCTAGACCGGTCCTTAAAAGATATGACTTTTTAAAAATTTGAAAACTCAAATAAATGAACATGCACATCCATGGAATAATGCGGTGTCTTGCCCATGTAACCATCTTAATAGTACATGCCACGTCACGAATAAAGACAAAATTTAGACCATAAAACTACATGCATGCGTGTGTAAGACCAGCCGTTCGTTTTCTCTAAATAGTGCGTGCGCACTTTTTAGATTTTAGGTAACTTCAGTCACCCGGTGATTTTAGCACCATGCATATATTCCATGAAAACAACTGTTTACTGACCGTTGCTTTTTTCCCGTACCACGTTCCATGCCAGCTTCCGGTCTCCATGTGGAACATGGAAATTTCTGAAGGACAACTGGTTTTGTTGCTGTGCAGAAAGTTCAGCGGCTAAAATTCCTTGAAGGTTCTTCTTAGTGCATACGCACCTTCGCCGTTTACAAATTTGCATTCCAGCAAAAGCGTTGTTCACTGAAAGCTCGTGTACCGTTAAATATGGTTTCCTACCATTCTCGGAAGAAAATCGATGTCCCAACCAGATCGCACGCGCATTCTCACGCGGCAGGCATTGCAATTGGTAATCAAATGTTCCCGTTAATCCCATATGTCAGCCTCGCATCAATCGGCCGTGACTTTTTTTTTCTGGGCGGCTGTGCTTGACAATGACACCACCAGTTGACCTGACCCGAGCACCGTGTTGCCGAGGTTAAGCTCTCAGATATTATCCCTTGCAGACTTGACTTGACTTCTGCCAAACCTGCCGCCCATTGCCTCTCTCCCTTGAAGTCCCTTCTCCCTTCTTCCGTTTAAGGTTCTTGATTTGTGGTACAGACTAGAAATCTTTATCCTGCCATGTCAGGGGACCCTTTCCCCGGCGCGCCGGCGTCGGGTGCCCCACCGGCTCCGTATGCGCGGCAGCAGAACTACAGCTTCAACGGGCGCGTCCTGCTCATGGCCGCCTTCCTCCTCTTCGCCCTCACCATCTTCTTCACCCTCATCCGCTTCTTGCTGTACGTGCTCGTGGCGCGGTCGGGCGGCCGCCGTCGCCGCGGCAGCTTCACCGCCGGCATCCTGCGGTCCATCAACTCGTTCGGCGCAACTAGCGGCCGGCGTGGGCTGGACGCCTCTGCGCTCTCCGCGCTGCCGGTCACCACGTACCGGAAGGAGGGCGCCGCCACCGCCGGGGCTGACTGCGCCGTGTGCCTGTCGGAGCTCGCCGACGGAGAAAAGGTGCGGGAGCTGCCCAACTGCGGGCACTCGTTCCACGTGGAGTGCGTCGACGCGTGGCTGCGCTCCAGGACGACGTACCCGCTCTGCCGCGCCGAGGCTGAGCTGCCCAAGGGGAACGGCAAGGCGGAGGCGGCGGTGCAGTCGTCGTCGTCGTCATCGTCGTCTGCCAGGGACCCGCCGCAGCAGGCGTTGTTCGGTGCAGGAGGAACCTTGATCGTGACCGTGCAAGGTGGCTTCCCGGACACCCAAAGGGGCGTGCGCGGGTCAACATCGGGGTAGGAGGTCAGTCGGGATCTTCCTATTCGTAGATTGCAGGGAAATTTCAAAGGGTACTGCGGCACATGCATATACTAGAGGTTAGACCGTGTTTCATGCACAAGTTGGGCACAACCATACGAAACGCCATTTTCTTTTTGTCTGTTTGAGCCAAAGTCACCCATTTGTTTGTTTGTTGTATTCCGAGGAGAGCATAAGAAACTCATATGTTGTTAATTGGACAAGTCTAGGTAGCGGCCGGCTGCTCGCTGGGCTTCGCGAGCGGCCGGCCTAAAATAGAAATATTTTTGTCTACTTGATTAATATTAATAAGAAAAACAACGGGAGACCTTCCCTTCCTTGCCCTCGGCCGCTGACCCGAGCCTCGTCTGCGGAGTCACACCTCGCCGCCGGCCTCCGCCCCTACTCTCTCCCCGTCCCCCTCCCCTTGTACGAGAGAATAGCAGAGAGGAGATGAGGGAGATCGAGCGACTAGATCAGGTCAGGCGGCCGGCAGATACAGAACCCGCCGCCACCGACACGGGATTCTTCACCTGGGCGCCCCTCCATGGGCTTCTGCTACTGCTTCGATTCCTGCCCCCGGCGCCATGCCTAGTGCCCCCAAGGAAGGCCCCATCTTCTTCTCTTTCTCTCTCTCTCTCTCTCTCTCTAATCTGGGCGGGTCTGTAGCAGGGATCTCTAGGCATGGCTACTGCGGTTGAGAGAGAGGAGGAAACACGAGCTTGCTATAGATGGAACGGCCAGAGGAGGAAGCTTCGGCAGAGGAGGGGGTTGAGATCGTCCTTGGTCTGGAGCAGGACGGAGACGAAGATTGCTAAGGAACAGAGTTCTTGCGTGGCCGCTGTTCGTGTTTGCCCAGTTCATTTATGCTGAATTTTGCAAGACGAGCACAGGCCGGTGTGCTGCAGGCCGGCAGCTGCTTTGGTCGCGGTGCCACTGTGTGTTGATGGTTTGCTGATTTTTCTCCTACTGAATATAGTGCTATGGTGTGCTTTGAGCTACTGAATATACTACTGAATTAAACAAAAATTTTGCACACGAAAGATTGTGGAGTTGAACGCTCTAATTCGCATAGTCGCACACGCACAACTGCAGAAAGTGCGCATGCGCGATGACGGAGTTGCACACTCCCATCGACATACTAGCTCACGCACGGCTCCAAGAGGTGCACATGCGCGACAGCGTAGTTGCACACGCGCGGCTGCCGGGTTGCACAACCTCGTCGCATAGTCACACATGACGGCCACATAGTTGCACACTCATGTCGGCGTAGTCGCACACGCACGACCATGGAGGTGCACACTCTCGTCCGCATGCATAGTAGCTCACACATGACTGCGGGATTGCACACGCTTGGTGGCATAGTCGCACACCTAGGACCCAGAGTTGCACACTCTTGTCAGCGTAGTAGCTCACCCACGGTCGTGGAGTTGCATACTCTTGTTAGCATAGCCGCACTCTCGCTGCATAGTCGCACATGACAACCATGGAGTTGCACACTCCCGTCAGTATAGTCGCACATACACGGCCATAGAGGTGCACACTCTCGTCTGCATAGTAGCTCACGGACAACTGCGGCGGTTGCACACACGCAGTGGCATAGTCACACAATCGGATGTGGGAGTTGCACACGCGCGACATCATAGTCACACACGCACAGCCGCAGAGTTGCATGCTATCATTGGCATAGTTGGTTGGGGTAACAAATAAAATTGCACATCAACTGCTAGGCAGTTGGTAGGGGTAGCAAACGAAGTTGCACATCTCATAGGAAGGGTAGTTCTGACAAGGACACCAACAACTTATAGGCAGGCAGCAAACGAAGTTGCACTACTCGTGTATGTGTAGTTTTTCACTGCTTGCACACCCTGCACAATCTGCCCTATCAGCAATAAGTGCAAGTTAGTCTGTTGTTTCAACCAACTGCCTAGTAGTCGATGTGCAACTCTTTCCCCTATCTACTTGTGGATATGTAGTTTCAGTTGGCGGAGGCAAGAGATGAGGGTACACATAGTCTGCTAGGCAGTTGGCCGGGGCAACAAGCGAAGTTGCACATCTCAGGCAGGGATAGTTGGTTGGTGAAAACTACATCCATGAGGGCAGTAAAAAGTTGCATATATACATGGAGCTAAAGTTGCACATCTCACTAGCACATGTGGTTTGGACGGGGTGCTAGCAGTCAAAACTATACGCCCATAGGGGTACGGGAAAAGTTGCACATCACTCTTAGAAAGTTGGCCGAGGCAGCATCCGAAGTTGCACATCCACTGCTAGGCAGTTGGTCGAGATAGCAAAATAGTGAAAATTGCACATCAACGGGCGGGGGGAAGTAGCACATCAACTACTAGGCAGTTTGCTTGGGCAGCAAACGAAGTTGCACATCAAAGTGTTAGGGGTAGTTTGGGGTGGAGGTCTCCGTCAGTGAAAACTGCACATCCAAGGTAGTGCAAAAGTTGCATGTCGACGCTCAAGTAGTTGCACATCGACTCTTAAACAGTTGAACCGAAATGGGGAGTAAATTGCACACAAAAAAAAATCATCGAAGCATATCCATGCGGGATCATGTTTTGAAGAGCATGCTGGAAGGGTTTTAACGGTGAAAATGGATCTTAATTCCGACGCATGGTTTAAAAGTTATGGCTTTTTAAAAAAATTCAAAGATCCCAATTAAATGTGTTCACACATGCTTTTGTAATTTCATTTTCTTTTTTCCGTTCACCTGCTACTTTTTCTCTTTAATATGAATTAGAATTTTTTATATGAATTAGGGAGACAATTTAGTTTCTTTTATAGACTAGGGACAAAATACTTCTTTTTTGGCTGGCTGCTCCATAGACTACCATACAACAGGGTCCACTTGTCAGGCTTTGCCAAGTGTATTTTCGCAGAAACTCGGTGAACATGTAATTCTGCCGAGTTTATTAAGTTCGTCTAGTTATTTTTTGTTGGAACCTGGCAAAGGCATAGCTCTGCCGAGTTGCTTATCACCATCGAGTCCAATTTTGGATTAAACTTGACAGAGAGAAGTTTGTCGAGTTTCCGATAAAATGAACTCGGTGAAGTATCGGAACTCGGGACAAAACCAGATTCTAGTAGTGTGAGAATGACTATATGTGCAACTAGAGCTAATATAGAAGCCCACAAAAAAAGATCGATATATGTGTAACTTCCCAATGATCGTATCGTTGAGAACAACTATGTGTGCAACAACAACTACTATAGATGCCAACAAAAAGTGATCGCTGTGTGTGTAACTTCCGAATGACCATATCCAACTGGGAACAATTATTTGTGTAATCACTAGAACTACTATAGATGCCAATAAAAATGATCGCCGTGTGTCCAACTTCCCAATGATCGTATATATCCATCCGAGAATGATTATGTGTGCAATTAGAACTACTATAGATGCCAACAAAAATGATAACCATGTGTGCAAGTTCCTAATGATTGGATCCAATTGAAAACAACTATGTGTGCAATTAAAATTACTATAGATGCCAATAAAAACGATCATCATGTGTGCGAGTTCCCAATGATCATATCCAACTATAGATTTCATATAAAAACTAAAGCATGTGCGACTGTGTCAACGAGAGTGTGCAACCCCGCGGCCATGCGTGAGCACCTCTCACGACAATTTATGTGCGACTATGCGCACGAGATTGTGCAACTCTGTGTCCATGTGTATGCGACTATGCCGGCAAGATTGTGCAACTCTGTGGCCGGGTGTGAGAATCTCCCACGACAATTCATGTGCGACTATGCGGATCGGATTGTGCAACTCTGTTGCCATGCACGTGCGACTACGCCGACGAAGTGTGCAACTTCACGGCAGGGCGTGAGAACCTCCCACGATAATTCATATGAGACTATGTAGATCAAATTGTGCAACTCTGTGGTCATGCATGTGCCAACTAAGACTAATATGTGTGCAACTACAACTACTATGGATGCCAATAAAAAATACTCCCTCCGTCTCAAAAAATTTGTCTTAGATTCGTCTAAATATGGATGTAGTCACGTTTTAGTATTAGGTACATCCGTATCTAGATAAATTTAAGACAAAAATTTTGGGATGGAGAAAATAGTAATAATAGATCAACTTAGAAAGAAACATTTAGTCAACTTATAAGAGCCTTTTTTATACTAAGGAGTAAATCGATGCTTCTGTCGCTGCTAGCTTATAGTAGTATTTGCTTTTCTACAGTAAACTGAACCATGGCCTGCTCCTGCTGCCGTTGCTAGCTTATGTTTGATTTTCTATAGTAAAATGAGCCATGACCTGCTGCCGCCGCTGCTGAAATTGAAACTCAACTGAACCATGTCTTGCTGCTGCTTCCGTTGCTAGATGCCGCCGCTACCTGCTGCCCTTGCTAGATGCCGCTGCTGACGCCTGCCGGCACGGCGGCACACAGTTTCTTCAGAACTGAAGCGGTGAAGCCCACAGGCCACAGTAAACAAAATCCATCCATGTCGTGCGCTGCTGGACGAGAGGATCGCATAAGCGTGTTGATTCTGGATAAGGCGGCCTTCGCGCGACGCGCGCTTCGGGAAAGACGCGGGCTCTCGCGGACTGCAGGAAGCGGGGCATGCGGGTGAGGTCCGTGCTCTCCTTCAACTGTGGCGACAGCTGCGGCAGCGAAACAACCGCGGCGAGGGAGGCGTCAGGTAAGGCGCGCTTGGAGGCGGCCTTGTGGGAGACGGGGCCGACGGTGAGCGCCGGGGCCGTGTCCACGGAGCAGTCGCCATCGGCGGCCGATTCGAGAGGCCGAGGCGGACCCCACATCGCCACCTGGATTGGGGTGGG
>NC_041384.1:126937849-127016694 GCF_002162155.2 Triticum dicoccoides | reverse complement strand
GACAGCTGCGGCAGCGAAACAACCGCGGCGAGGGAGGCGTCAGGTAAGGCGCGCTTGGAGGCGGCCTTGTGGGAGACGGGGCCGACGGTGAGCGCCGGGGCCGTGTCCACGGAGCAGTCGCCATCGGCGGCCGATTCGAGAGGCCGAGGCGGACCCCACATCGCCACCTGGATTGGGGTGGGGGGGGGCGCGAGCAGCAGGAGGACGACACGGGGGTGGGAGCGGCGGTGGAGAGGCGAAATCGCAACGGGTGGGGTCGGGGAGTGGAGGAGACAACGAGGATATGATGGCTCCGACAAGGTGGCACGTGACGCACGGCGGGGCGATGTGGCCTGATCCTGCAGCCAGGAACCTGCCGCTCGTTCCATCTAGATAGTGCGCGTGCACTTTTAAGTTTTTAGGTTGTTAATTTATTTCCTGAAATGATTAGAGGAAACTCTGTATAGATTTACCTTTTTAGGAGACTTTATAGGATTAACTAATACTTTTTCCCTTTCAAAATAACTGTTTCAACTTTAGTATAACTTTGTATTAAATCTAATACAAAGTCGAAACACTTATTGAGACGGATAGAGTAGATGTACGGAATCACCTCACGGAGGGGTGGCGTGGGTGGGCTGGGGATAAAATTGCGAGCTTAATCTTTTTGACCCAAGGACGGTGCTCCTTCCATCCAAATATATAGGAACTAATACGTTTTTGAGGTTTCCTTTGATCATTGATAAGATTATACAGAAGTTATGTTATCGGAAACTCTTTTCACATACGAATTTAACGCTATACATTTTGTAAGATACATATGTATTATTGCTCTAACCCATGGTTAAAAATAATCTGAAAAAAATATAGTAGGCGACTAGGCCCTATATATTTGGACGCATGGAGTACAATAGTTAGATGGTAGTTCCTTATAAATACATAGAGAAGTATATATACAAGGAGAAACAAAATAAAAACAAAAAATAAAAGCTACCTATATAAAGAGAAAGCAATATGTCGATATCCAATTCTAGTTTTGGGCAGTATTGTGAGATATCGTGTAGCACTGAGGACTGCTAGGGATATGTGTCAATCCAAATCTAGAGTCAAGCTGAATGTTTTCTTTTCATTTTGTGACCCATCAAATTCAAATCTTATTTGAGCAAGTGTCTCCATGAGCCAATTCCGGTGGTTACATTCTTGGAAATATTTTCATGTCTCCGCAACCAGATACTCCAAACAGTCATCAAAGATTAAAGTTGCTCTCCTTCTGTCGGGAATAATAGAGCTCCAACGGTCTTGAGAAAAATTACTGTTTGAACAAAGATGCATAAGAGTTTCATCGGTATTTTGTTGATAAAAAATGCAGTTTTAATTATTCATGAAAAACCCTTCCTCTTAAGTAGACTCTTGGTGTTGACTCTATCATGCATCAACAGTCATAAGAAAGTTTATGCTTTAATCTGCTAGCACATTTCCACAACCATTTAAATAACTGGTCAGCCTTAAAGTTGCCCAAGAAATGTACATTTGCATGGAAGACTAGGACTTAGATTTCCAAGTATCCTGATTCTCCAACTAAGGGCTCTGGAAAAGTAAATTTTGAAGCTCCAAGTACTGGTCATAAACTTGATTGGTCATCGGGTGAATTATGCTGGAAGATCATCAATATTATAAAAAGTAGCAAGATAAGCATTATCATGAATGGTAAAAGAGTGCAATTCGGGGAACTTTGTGCTAGAGGCTGTTCAACCCATCTGTCATGCCATAATAAAAGAGAGTGACCCTATGTTGGAGAGCAACGGGCTACTTCTTTATAGTTGGGTATAAGCTCCGAATGAGATTTCAACCAGAAGCATCCTTCTAGTTCGCCTTTTCGTGTGTGTTGGAGGGGCGAGATATTGTAATATGTTTCCCAAATAAATTCACTCCATGGAGGATTACCCTTATATAGAACTTATTTGAATTTTTAAAGAACATGGTTTCAATGTAAGTAATAGTACCTAGTACTGCTAATCCTCTCTGAATTTTAGGCCTAAACACTTTGTTTCATGCAATTTGAGCAAGGCCTTTATCATCCATTTCATATATTTCTCCATGGGAAATATCTAGTGTACTTGACTATTGGCAAAGCTAAAGAAGACATATAGAAAGAATAGGAGAACACAGATCTAAACAGGTGTACTCTACCATCCTAGGGTAGAAAGGTTGACCAGCTAGATAACCTTCTTTACGCACATTTTTACACACCCATTCAAGTGTGTTTCTTTGTAAAAATCCTATGATATTCATAGATTTATCCATGATCTATATTAACATTGGCATATAATGCAAAAACACACCCGTATAGGCTTGATGTTGCACGAGCTTATGTGTCTCGCTTTAAATATAAAATTATAAAATGATCAACATCACAACCATGTACTTGCATAAAGATTTTAAAAAGCCCTCCCAAGCAGTCGCTCACACGGTTGACTATGGGGCGAAGGCCGAACATGGGGGACCCTAGCTAACCACCACCAACAATGGTCTCCCCTCGTTGTTGCCGCTGTAGCGGTGACTCCTTGCTAACAAAGTTGGTGGGCTGGTTAGTTCTTCCCAGCAGCATTTTGTACATGTGGTGGTGGTGCCTCTACCGGCTGTGCAAACTGCGCCACCCTGTCACTGAAGGATGGTTGTTTGAAATGCTGGTGAGTGGGTGGTGTGTGCGAGGTGGAGGCACATCTACATGTCGTGTGCAGGCGGTGGTGCCAGCACAAGGCGTGACAGTGTTAAAAGTTTATCGAGGTGCACAAGCATGGATAAGTACCATTGTTGCGAATGGGGGTTTGCTATAATGGATCTTCTGGGGGTTCCTTTGGATCTGGAGCTTGACAACCAGAGGTGGTGTGCCCGAAGGCTTCTCAATGTCAATGTTTAATCCAAGCGGAGCACACATGGCTCCTCCAACAGTCGGGGAGTGCGTCGGTCATGGTGTTCACCTAGGTAGTGTCATTTGTCAGCATCATCCTATAGGCAGGGCACGATGCTTGAGATAGAGGTGATGCTGGTGGTGCTCAAGCCAAGGGTGTGTTAAGCAGCTTGGTGGGGTGTGTCTTGGATGATGTACGACATATGTGCGCGGTTATGTGGATGGAAATACTGCTCGGCATTTTTTCCATGCAAGTGGTGTCAATGTGTGTCGATGTTGTTTTCCTAGTTGGAGGTGTGACCGAGGAGATCTTGCACCTTTTCCAATCTCAAGATCTTATCTATGGGTGAAAACCATGACCTGGCTTGCCGGATTAGTGATGTGGTGTCCTTGGCATTGTTATCTCATCGGAAGCATGATTTTGGCCACATGATCTTTGGTTGGAGCACCTGGCTTGTGGTTGAGCCATTAGGGTTGTGTTGTTAGTGTGGTATACCTACTGGGTTGCACAAGTTTGGTCGTTCTGTGATCAAAACTAGATGGACGTTGACACGGCTGACGATGTTGATATGGTGTATTACACATTTTATGGTGTTTCCGTAGGCCATGCTGATATGTCGGTTTTAGTTGGTGTACTAGAAACATTTTGGCTACATAGTTTGCCCATTTTTCAACATTTTATCTTAGTTTCTCCAATTAACCGAGTGCTGGTCTCATGTACTCTTTCTCCGAAATAATGAATCATAGGAGCGCTCTTGCTATCGGTTGAAAAACATACAACCTCGCGATATAAAGATATTAGTCTTTTAGAACCACCGTTGTGAGAGATGAAACACAGATGCCCTATATTTTTCTATTTAGTTCCCCAAAATAGTCTCCTGGCTTTCTAGGTTAGGATCCTCTACTATAGCAACACTGTTGTTGCGGTCATTGTTGCACAGACCAGAACCCAACGTGTCTTCTATCATAACAACATAGGATCCTAACACTCCCACCCACACCCCAATGACGAAAGAATTGTGGTACCCAAACCACCTAACCAGTACAAATTGAATTCATTTTTTGTTGAAATAAGATTTTTTTTCAAGTTGTTGTTGGATTCAGATTTGCTCATGTCTTTCAATAGTCCTTCCCCATATAACATAAAAATGTTGTGAATCAGGCGGTCGGCCATAGCTCACATCGGTCGCGCACGTGTTATCCGATTGGCCACGATCCGTTATTCCTGATCATGCCACACATCGTCCTTATCCATGCTTTCATCCACTCATTCCTCTCTCCGCCATCTATTCCTCCCCCGTCTGTCATTCTTTCTCTTGGTTCCTCCTCCACTCGATCTAATGCACAAGCTTCCCCAGCGGCAACCTCCACCCCTATTTCTCCCTTCCCTATGGATGCCTTCCTCCCCACTTTCTCTATTTCTCTGTCATTCCAACCCATCCCAAATCAAGCTCTCTTTCTCCTCCTCTCAGCCCATGTTGCTAGCATTGGTCACTGCTTCCCTTGAGTTCTACAAGGCAGGAGAGCTTGAGCCCGATGTCCAGCACCAACAATTTCCCGTTCCTCATCGTTGTTCTTCGCCATGAGGGCCTCCATGTACGTTGGGATTGTGTAGCTAAACCATGCCTTAAGCCGCGTCCGGCTACAACTGCAACCAGCAATGGTGGAACTTGTGGTCGATGATGCCAAAAGCCACTGCCGGTGATGTTAAAAGTTGCAGCTAGCCACTGACCTTTGCAGGCAGTGATGGTACAAGATACAACCGATGATGCCTTAAGGTGCCACTGGTAACGTTGAAAGCTGTGGTGGAAGTGCGTCCAACCACTAACTGTTGGAACCGGAGTGGAGAAAGTTGGAACCAGCGACGCCATAAGCTACAATTGATGACGACGAAAGCTATGATGGAAGTGTGGACAGGCAGTAGCTATTGCAACCAGCAATGGAGAAACTAGAACCAGCAACATGGTAAGCTGCAAATAACGACGATGAAAGCTGTGATGGTAATGCAACCAGCCATTAGCAGCTGCAACTAGCGATGGTGAAAGATGGAAGCAACAATAGAGAAAGCCTCGACGTTTTGTAAACATGGACGATGTTGTTGTGGGAGGGATATGACCAACTAGCCTCTCTTGTGCTGCACCAGGATGCTACAAAGGTTTTTTTGCGAGAGATGCTACAAAGGGGTTATGGTTGGACTGTAACTAGCGGAGGTTGGAGTTGCAACCAGCGGGCGGATGTGACGAGTGGCACATGGCGATGCTTCAAGTGGCGTATCGGCGAGTCGCGACGCTGGCCGGTGATGCTTCGAGCAGTACAAGCGAGCTACGACGAGTCAACCTCGATGAAGCGACATGGTGAATCAACGGTGACCGGCTTACGAGATTTGTGTGTGGGGTTGGTGAAGAGATAGGAAGGAGAGAGACGACTCAAGATTTTATCCAACGACCAGACATGACCCAATCACACTGCTGGTTGACACGTCTCCAATGTATCTATAATTTTTGATTTCTCCATGCTATATTATCTACTGTTTTGGACATTATTGGGCTTTATTATGCACTTCTATATTATTTTTGGGACTAACCTATTGACCCAGAGCCTAGTGCCAGTTCCTGTTTTCCCCTTGTTTCAGTGTTTCGCAGAAAAGGAAAATCAAACGGAGTCCAATTGACCTGAAACTTCACGGAACTTACTTTTGGAAGGAAAGCAACCTGATGGACTTGGGGTGCACGCCAGGAAAGAAACGAGGGAGCCACGAGGTAGGGGGCGCGCCCTCCACCCTCGTGGGCCCCTTGTGGCTCCCCTGACGTACTTCTTTCGCCCATATATATCCATATACCCTAAAACGGTCGGGAAGCAGAATAGATCGGGAGTTCTGCCGCCAGAAGCCTCTGTAGCCACCGAAAGCCAATCTAGACCCGTTCGGGCACCCTGTCGGAGGGGGAAATCCCTCTCCGGTGGCTATCTTCATCATCCCGGCGCTCTCCATGACGAGGAGGGAGTAGTTCACCCTCGGGGCTGAGGGTATGTACCAGTAGCTATGTGTTTGATCTCTCCCTCTCTCTCTCTCTCTCGTGTTCTTGATTTGGCACGATCTTGATGTATCGCGAGATTTACTATTATAGTTGGATCTTATGTTTCTAATCCCCCTCTAGTCTCTTGTAATGGATTGAGTTTCCCCTTTGAAGTTATCTTATCGGATTGAGTCTTTAAAGATTTGAGAACACTCGATGTATGTCTTGCCGTGCGTATCTGTGGTGACAATGGGATATCACGTGATTCACTTGATGTATGTTTTGGTGATCAATGATGACCCACAAGTATAGGGGATCTATCGTAGTCCTTTCAATAAGTAAGAGTGTCGAACCCAACGAGGAGCAGAAGGAAACGATAAGCGGTTTCCAGCAAGATATTCTCTACAAGTACTAAAATAAGTGGTAACAGATAGTTTTGTGATAGGATAATTTGTAATGAGCAACAAGTAACAAAAGTAAATAAAGTGCAGCAAGGTGGCCCAATCCTTTTGTAGCAAAGGACAAGCCTGGACAAACTCTTATATGATGTAAAGCGCTCCCGAGGACACATGGGAATATCGTCAAGCTAGTTTTCATCACGTTCATATGATTCCCATTCGGTACTTTGATAATTTGGTATGTGGGTGGACCGGTGCTTGGGTGCTGTCCTTACTTGGACAAACATCCCACTTATGATTAACCTCTATTGCAAGCATCCGCAAATACAACAAAAGTATTAAGGTAAACCTAACCATAGCATGAAACATATGGATCCAAATCAGCCCCTTACAAAGCAACGCATAAACTAGGGTTTAAGCTTCTGTCACTCTAGCAACCCATCATCTACTTATTACTTCCCAATGCCTTCCTCTAGGCCCAAATAATGGTGAAGTGTCATGTAGTCGACGTTCACATAACACCACTAGAGGAGAGACAACATACATCTCATCAAAATATCGAACGAATACCAAATTCACATGACTACTAATAGCAAGACTTCTCCCATGTCCTCAGAAACAAAAGTAACTACTCACAAATCATAAACATGTTCATAATCAGAGGGGTATTAATATGCATATAGGATCTGAACATATGATTTTCCACCAATTAAACCAACTAGCATCAACTACAAGGAGTAATTAACACTACTAGCAACCTACTAGCACCAATCCTGGACTTGGAGACAAGAATTGGATACAAGAGATGAACTAGGGTTTTGAGATGAGATGGTGCTGATGAAGATGTTGATGGAGATTGCCCTCTCCCGATGAGAGGCGCGTTGGTGATGACGATGACGATGATTTCCCCCTCCGGGAGGGAAGTTTCCCCGGCAGAACAGCTCCGCCTCATGGCGGCGGAGTTTCGTTCGAAAAGATGGCTTATGATTTTTTCCCATCGAAAGACTCCATATAGCAGAAGATGGCCATCGGAGGGCCACCAGAGGGCCCACGAGGTAGGGGGCACGCCCTGGGGGGTAGGGCGCGCCCCCACCCTCGTGGGAAGGGTGTGCCCCGCCTGGTGAGGTTCTTGCGCTCAGTATTTTTTATATATTTGTAAAACATCATCCGTGAAGTTTCAGGACTTTTGGAGCTGTGCAGAACATGTCTCTAATATTTGCTCATTTTCCAGCCCAGAATCCCAGCTGCCGGCATTGTCCCTCTTTATGTAAACCTTGTAAAATAAGAGAGAATAGGCATAAGTATTGTGACATAATGTGTAATAACAACCCATAATGCAATAAATATTGATATAAAAGCATGATGCAAAATGGACGTATCAACTCCCCCAAGCTTAAACCTCGCTTGTCCTCAAGCGAAAAGCCGAAATCGAAAAATATGTCCACATGTTTAGAGATAAAGGTGTCGATAAAAATAAAATACAGACATGAGGGCATCATGATCATTCTTAGAACAACAACTTACATAATTCTTTGTCATATAATATCTGATGCTACAGTAATAATTCAATCACAATATCAAGTATGAATCATAAACTTCATTGAAAACTAACAAACTACAATCTCAGTCATTGAAGCAATTGCAATTTATCATAACATAGGAAAGAGTCAATGTATAAGAGCTTTTCAGCAAGTCCACATACTCAAGTATCATATAATCTTTCACAATTGCTGACACTCACGCAATACTTATGGGTATAGAGTTTTAATCGGACACAGAGAAAGATAGGGGCTTATAGTTTCGCCTCCCAACGTTTTACCTCAAGGGTAATGTCAACAATAATAGTTCATGAAAACTCACATCCAATTAGCCATATATACCAGGATCTTTCCAACATATTGTGCTTGTCAAAGGATAAAATGTAAAAAGGAAGGGTGAAGATCACCATGACTCTTATGCAATGTAGGAGATAAAAATAAAAGATAGGCCCTTCGCAGAGGGAAGCAGAGGTTGTCATGCGCTTTTATGGGTTGAATGCACAAAATCTTAATGCGAAAGAACGTCACTTTATATTGCCACTTGTGATATGGACCTTTGTTATGCAGTCTGTCACTTTTATTACTTCCATATCACGCGCTCGTATAAAGCTTATTTCCTCCACACCAATCAATCATACATATTTAGAGAGCAATTTTTATTGCTTGCACCAATGACAACTTACTTGATGGATCTTACTCAATCCATAGGTAGATATGGTGGACTCTTATGGCAAGATTGGTTTAAGGGTGTTTGGAAGCACAAGTAGTATCTCTACTTGGTGCAATGAATTTGGCTAGCATGAGGGGGAAAGGCAAGCTCATCATGTTGGAAGATCCAAGACAATATAATTTATCTCAGATGTAAGAAAACATAACCCATTACGTTGTCTTCCTTGTCCAATATCAACTCTTTAGCATGTTATATTTTAATGAGTGCTCACAATTATAAAAGATGTCCAAGATAGTATATTTATATGTGAAGACCTCTCTTTCTTTATTACTTCCTATTAATTGCAACGATGACCAAAACTGTGTTTGTCAACCCTCAATAACTTTTATTCATCATACTCTTTCTATGTGAGCTCATTACTCTCCATAAGACTCATATGATCTCTTTGTTTCTTTTTATTTCTTTATCTTTTCTTTTATTGCTTTAGGATCATGGCAAAATAATCGAGCCCTTGACTCAACACTAATCTTTATTATATAGCTCACGGACTCGATTACATAGAAGGATATTAAAGCAAAACTCACAACTAAATCTTACTAAGAACTTTTATTCTACTAGATCAAGATATTACCAAAAGGATCGAACTAAGAAAAACAGTAAAGATAGAGTGGTGGTGATACGATACCGGGGCACTCCCCCAAACTTGGCAGTTGCCAAATGGAGTGCCCATACAAGATACTCAATTCTTCTTTGTTGGTGGAGATGGTGGTGATTTTGTTGATGGCGTAGGCTTGTCGTTGATCTCGGTGCCGGATGAGACACCCTGCTCTCCCCGACTGACTCTTGCGAAGACATCCTACTCTAATGTGCAGCAGCAACAGCTCGAAACGCAAACAGGAGATAATTGCGTGATACGGGAGTCAAAACCTCTAGGAGATTATATAATGAATTTTTACCGACCAAAATACGTGTCGTGTACGAAAACGGAGTCCAGAGAGGACACGAGGTGACCACGAGGTAGGGGGCGCGCCTAGTAGGGTAGGGCGCGCCCTCCACCCTCGCGTCCTTCCCGGGCTGCTGCTTATTTTTCTATTTTTCTAAATATTCCAAAATGGAGAAATATTGCCTTAAAAACTGTTTTGGAGTCGGTTTACTTACCGTACCACATACCTATTCCTTTTCGGTGTCTGAAACGTTCCGGAAAGTGTCCTTTATGTATTCCTCCGGGGTTACGGTTTCAATAACATTGGTTTCAACATTTATGGCATTACCTGAGATATAGTGTTTGATTCTTTGACCATTCACCACCTTCAAATTGGTGCCTTCGAAGTTGTTGATTTTTATGGCACCGGAACGGTAGACCTCCTCGATAATGTAAGGGCCTTCCCATTTAGAGAGGAGTTTTCCTGCAAAAAATCTTAAACGAGAGTTGTATAACAATACATAGTCACCTACATTAAACTCACGCTTTTGTATCC
Source organism: Triticum dicoccoides (assembly GCF_002162155.2). Classification (NCBI taxonomy): domain Eukaryota; kingdom Viridiplantae; phylum Streptophyta; class Magnoliopsida; order Poales; family Poaceae; genus Triticum; species Triticum dicoccoides. The sequence goes on along the minus strand of NC_041384.1, from coordinate 127,006,706 downwards.
TTTTGTCATGCCATCTTTTAACTTTTTCTTTAAACAACTTGGCATTTTCGTAGGCTTGGGTTCTCCATTCATCAAGTGAGCTAATATCAAATAATCTCTTCTCACCGGCAAGTTTAAAATCATAATTAAGTTCTTTAATAGCCCAATAAGCCTTGTGTTCTAGTTCGAGAGGTAAGTGGCATGATTTTCCATAGAACATTTTATACGGAGACATGCCCATAGGATTTTTATATGCAGTTCTATAGGCCCATAATGCATCATCAAGTTTCTTGGACCAATTCTTTCTAGACCTATTAACAGTCTTTTGCAAAATTAATTTGAATTCTCTATTACTCAATTCTACTTGACCACTAGACTGAGGGTGATAAGGAGATGCAATTCTATGATTAACATCATATTTAGCAAGCATTTTACGGAAAGCACAATGAATAAAATGTGAACCACCATCAGTCATTAAATATCTAGGGACTCCAAATCTTGGAAAAATAACTTCTTTAAGCATTTTAATAGAAGTGTTATGAATAGCACTACTAGTTGGAATAGCTTCTACCCACTTAGTAACATAATCAACAACAACTAAAACATGTGTATAACCATTAGAGGAAGGAAAAGGTCCCATATAGTTAAAGCCCCAAACATCAAACGGTTCAATAACAAGTGAATAATTCATAGGTATTTCTTGACGTCTACTAATATTACCAATTCTTTGACATTCATCACTAGATAAGACAAACTTACTGGCATCCTTGAAGAGAGTAGGCCAATAAAAATCAGATTGCAGTACCTTATGTGCAGTTCTATCTCTAGCATGGTGTCCTCCATAAGCTTCGGAGTGACACTTGCGTAGGATCTGTTCCTATTCATGCTCAGGTACACAACATCTAGTAACACCATCTACTCCTTCTTTATAAAGATGTGGGTCATCCCAAAATTAATGCCTCAAATCATAGAAGAACTTTTTCTTTTGCTGGTATGTGAAACTAGGTGGTATAAACTTAGCAACAATGTAATTAGCATAATCAGCATACCATGGAGCAGTATGAGAAGCATTTATGACATTTAATTTCTCATCAGGAAAACTATCATCAATAGGTAGTGGGTCATCAAGCACATCTTCTAACCTAGACAAGTTGTCTGCAACGGGGTTCTCAGCTCCTTTTCTATCGACAATATGCAAATCAAATTCTTGTAGAAAGAGAACCCATCTAATAAGTCTAGGTTTAGCATCTTTCTTTTCCATAAGATATTTAATAGTAGCATGATCAGTGTAAATAGTTACTTTATAATCAACAATATAAGGTCTAAACTTATCACAAGCAAATACAACTGCTAAGAATTCTTTTTCAGTGGTAGCATAATTTCTTTGAGCATTGTCTAGAGTTTTACTAGCATATTGAATAAAATTTAGTTTCTTATCAACTCTTTGTCCTAGAACAGCACCTACAGCATAATCACTAGCATCACACATAATTTCAAAGGGTAAATTCCAATCAGGTGGCTAAACAATAGGTGCAGAGATCAATGCTTTCTTAAGTATTTCAAATGCTTCTACACAATCATCATCAAAGACAAATGGTATATCTTTTTGTAATAAATTAGTCAGAGGCCGAGAAATTTTTGAGAAGTCCTTAATGACCAAGGAAACTTCTTATACCTTTGATGTCCTTGGGACATGGCATCTTTTCAATAGCATCAACTTTGGCTTTATCAACTTCAATACCTCTTTCAGAAACTTTATGCCCCAAGACAATACCTTCATTAATCATAAAGTGGCACTTTTCCCAATTCAAGACAAGATTAGTTTCTTCACATCTCTGCAAAACTCGATCAAGGTTGCTCAAGCAGTCATCAAAAGAAGATCCATAGATGGAAAAGTCATCCATGAAAACCTCACAAATCTTTTCACAAAAGTCAGAGAATATAGCCATCATGCATCCTTGAAAGGTAGCAGGTGCATTACATAAACCAAAAGGCATACGTCTATAAGCAAAAGTACCAAAAGGGCATGTAAAAGTAGTCTTTGATTGATCTTTGGCTGACACAGGTATTTGAGAGAAACCAGAATAACCATCTAGAAAGAAAAAATGTGTATGTTTAGATAATATTTCTAGCATTTGATCGATAAAAGGTAAGGGGTAATGATCTTTTTAGTAGCCTTATTTAATTTGCATAAATCAATTACCATCCTATAACCTATAATGATTCTTTGAGGAATCAATTCATCTTTATCATTAGGAACAATAGTAATACCTCCCTTCTTAGGGACACAATGGACAGGGCTTACCCACTGACTATCAGCAACGGGATAAATTATACCTGCCTCAAGGAGCTTTAATATCTCCTTTCTTACCACTTCTTTCATTTTAGGATTGAGCCGGTGTTGATGATCACAAAATGGTTTAGCATCTTCTTCCAAATTAATTTTATGTTGACATAGAGTGGAACTAATGCCCTTCAAATCATCAAGAGTATACCCAATAGCAGCACGGTGCTTCTTCAGAGTTTTCAATATCTCTCTTCTTCATGCTCTGAAAGGTTAGCACTAATAATAACAGGATATATCTTTTTCTCATCAAGATAAGCATATTAAAAAGTATCAGGTAACGGTTTAAGCTCAAACACGTGATCACCCTTGGGTGGGGGAGGATCCCCTAGGATTTCAACAGGTAAATTGTTTTTCAGCATAGGTTCCTGTTTAAAGAATACTTCATCTAATTCCCTTCTTTCATTCATAAACATATCGTTTTCATGGTCTAGCAAATATTGTTCTAAAGGATCACTAGGAGGTACGGCAATAGAAGCAAGACCAATAATTTCATCCTTACTAGGTAATTCTTCTTCACGGTGTTGTCTACTAAATTTAGAAAAATTAAATTCATGAGTCATATCATCTAAACCGGTAGTAACAACATCTCTTTTGCAATCTATGGTAGCATTAACAGTACTTCAGAAGGGTCTACCAAATATAATGGGACAAAAGCTATCTTGTGGGGAACCAAGAACAAGAAAATCAGCAGGATATTTAGTTTTCCCACACAAGACTTCAACATCTCTAACAACTCCCATTGGTGAAATAGTATCTCTATTGGCAAGTTTAATTGTGGCATCAATATCTTCCATCTCAGCAGGTGCAATATCATGCATAACTTCTTTGTATAAGGAATAAGGTATTGCACTAGCACTAGCACCCATATCACATAAGCCATGATAACAATGATCTTCTAATTTAACAGAAATAACAGGTATGCCTACTACAGGTCTAGGTTTATCTTTACCACAGGGTTTAGCAATTCTAGCAGTTTCATTACAAAAATAAATAACATGCCCATCAATATTATCAGACAAGAGATCTTTAACTATAGAAATATTAGGTTCAACTTTAACTTGCTCAGGAGGTGTATATGTTTTAATATTGCTTTTACGAACCACAGTTGAAGCTTTAGCATGATCCTTTATCCTAACATGGAAAGGTGGTTTCTCAACATAAGAAGTAGGAATAATAGGATCATTATAAGTAATAGTCTTTTCTTCAACTTTAATAGGTGCAGCTACTTTTACTTTTATGGGAGGATGATATTTAAACCACTTCTCCTTGGGGAGATCAACATAAGTAGCGAAAGATTCACAGAAAGAAGCTACTATCTCAGAGTCAAGTCCATATTTAATGCTAAATTTATAAAAAATATCGGTATCCATAAAAGATTTAACACAATCAAAACTAGGTGTCATACCTGACTCCTTACCATTGTCGAGGTCCCAATCTTCAGAGTTGCTTTTAATTCTTTCCAATAAATCCCATTTGAATTTAATAGTCTTCATCATAAAAGAGCCAGAACAAGAAGTATCAAGCATGGTGCGATTGTTACCAGAAAGCCGAGCATAAATTTTTTGAATAATTATTTTTCTTGAGAGCTCATGATTGGGGCATGAATATAACATTGATTTAAGCCTCCCCCAAGCTTGAGCGATGCTTTCTCCTTCGCGAGGCCAAAAATTATATATATATATATAATTGCGATCACGATGAACAAGATGCATAGGATAAAACTTTTGATGAAATTCCAATTTCAATTGTTTGTAATTCCAAGACCTCATATCATCACATAGCCTATACCATGTCGATGCATCTCCCCTCAAATATAAGGGAAAGACCTTCTTCTTAACAACATCTCTGGGTACACCTGCAAGCTTAAATAATCCACAAACTTGATCCACATATATCAAATGTTCATCAGGATGTTTTGTTCCATCTCCTAAAAAAGGATTAGCTAGCAGTTTTTCTATCATACCCGAAGGAACTTCAAAGCAAGCATTTTCATTTTCATATTCATTTTCAGTAGGTTCAGTAGGTTGAGGAGAAATTCTTTGCTCTACTGGTCGGGGTGAAGATACCCCGAACAAGCCCCTTAGAGGATTACCTTCCATGGTAACAAGTGATAGTAAATTTCAGCACACTATATAAATTTTTCCTTACCAAATTCCACCTACCAAAGGCGCTTCACTCCCTGGCAACGATGCCAGAAAAGAGTCTTGATGACCCACAAGTATAGGGGATCTATCGTAGTCCGTTTGATAAGTAAGAGTGTCGAACCCAACGAGGAGCAGAAGGAAATGATAAGCGGTTTCCAGCAAGGTATTCTCTGCAAGTACTAAAATAAGTGGTAACAGATAGTTTTGTGATAGGATAATTTGTAACGAGCAACAAGTAACAAAAGTAAATAAAGTGCAGCAAGGTGGCCCAATCCTTTTATAGCAAAGGACAAGCCTGGACAAACTCTTATATGATGTAAAGCGCTCCCGAGGACACATGGGAATATCGTCAAGCTAGTTTTCATCACGTTCATATGATTCACGTTCGGTACTTTGTTAATTTGGTATGTGGGTGGACCGGTGCTTGGGTGTTGTCCTTACTTGGACAAACATCCCACTTATGATTAACCTCTATTGCAAGCATCCGCAAATACAACAAAAGTATTAAGGTAAACCTAACCATAGCATGAAACATATGGATCCAAATCAGCCCCTTACGAAGCAACGCATAAACTAGGGTTTAAGCTTCTGTCACTCTAGCAACCCATCATCTACTTATTACTTCCCAATGCCTTCCTCTAGGCCCAAATAATGGTGAAGTGTCATGTAGTCGACGTTCACATAACACCACTAGAGGAGAGACACCATACATCTCATCAAAATATCGAACGAATACCAAATTCACATGACTACTAATAGCAAGACTTCTCCCATGTCCTTAGGAACAAAAGTAACTACTCACAAAGCATAAACATATTCATAATCAGAGGGGTATTAATATGCATATAGGATATGAACATATGATCTTCCACCAATTAAACCAACTAGCATCAACTACAAGGAGTAATTAACACTACTAGCAACCTACTAGCACCAATCCCGTACTTGGAGACAAGAATTGGATACAAGAGATGAACTAGGGTTTTGAGATGAGATGGTGCTGATGAAGATATTGATGGAGATTGCCCTCTCCCGATGAGAGGAGCGTTGGTGATGACGATGGCGATGATTTCCCCCTTCGGGAGGGAAGTTTCCCCGGCAGAACAGCTCCGCCAGAGCCCTAGATTGATTCCGCCAAGGTTCCCCGGTAGAAACTTTGGGGCACTCTTTGAGGTTCTATGTGTTGGTTGAATAGATGAATCTGAGATTGTGTGATGCATATCGTATAATCATACCCACGAATACTTGAGGTGACATTGGAGTATCTAGGTGACATTAGGGTTTTGGTTGATTTGTGTCTTAAGGTGTTATTCTAGTACGAACTCTAGAGTTGTTTGTAACACTTATAGAAATAGCCCAACGAATTGATTGGAAAGAATAACTTTGAGGTGGTTTCGTACCCTATCATAATCTCTTCATTTGTTCTCCGCTATTAGTGGCTTTGGAGTGACTTTTTGTTGCATGTTGAGGGATAGTTATATGATCCAATTATGTTATTATTGTTGAGAGGACTTGCACTACTGAAAGTATGAAACCTAGGCCTTGTTTCCTAGCATTGCAATACCGTTTACGCTCACTTTTATCATTAGTTATCTTGCTGTTTTTATATTTTCAGATTACAAAACTTTATCTACCATCCATATACCACTTGTATCACCATCTCTTTGCCGAAGTAGTGCACCTATACAATTTACCGTTGTATTGGGTGTGTTGGGGACACAAGAAACTCTTTGTTATTTGGTTGCAGGGTTGCTTGAGAGAGACCATCTTCATCCTACGCCTCCTACGGATTGATAAACCTTAGGTCATCCACTTGAGAGAAATTTGCCACTGTCCTACAAACCTCTGCACTTGGAGGCCCAACAACGTCTACAAGAAGAAGGTTGTGTAGTAGACATCACTGGTGAGGGCATCGTTCGGGTGTTGCCCAATTCCCATTTGGCGCTTCAGGCATTACTTAAAGAGTTAACGGTATGTGCAGCAACCTTCAGAATGGTTGTCCCATGTAAGGCACGTAGCGGGAAGCTCGTCCCGGTTCATGGAAGCTTCTGAAACCTTTCTGTCTGTTTTTTTCCTTTTCGTTTCTTGTTTTTCTCGGCAGTGGTTTTGTTCTATTTTATTTTATTTATTTTTATTTTTATTGTTTTATTTACTTTTTTGTTTTTTAAATGCAATTCTTAGAATAGATAACCCCTGTCAAATTCATGAACTTTTCTCAAGTTTATGAACAGTTTTCAAATTCATAATTTTTAAAATTTCATGAACAATTTTAAAATTTTCTTTTTTTTCAATTTTCATATTATTTCCAAATTTAGTAAGAAACTAAATTCATGATTTATTTTTCAAATTCAAGAATCTTTTTTCAAATGTATGTACCTTTTTTCTTTTTACAAAACAGGAACTATTTCCAGATTGAAGTTTTCTTTTTCAAAAGTTAACCGGTTAGCGGACATTGGTCGATTGGTGAACCACTCAACGGCCGACAAACAGAACAAAACCTGAAATTGGGCGAATGGAGAAGTAGCTCTTGATTTCTTGGTGGGCCGACACATGGGAGGAGCGCATGACAACCCGGCGCACGGGAATCCTATTTCTCGCGTATTACCAGGGATGCCGCTTCGTCAGTTTGGCGACCCAGCTAGGGGCTCCTTTTTAGAACCTTCCTAGACCATTTTTTTCTTCTGTTTTTCTTTCTTTTCTCTGTATTTTCATTTTCATTTTTCCTTATTTTTAAATTCTCATTTTTTCTTATAATGTTTTTCCTTCTACTTCTTCCTATTTTTTATTCTTTTATTTCAAACTAAAAACATATTTTGAAACCTGGAATATTTTCAAATTGTGAACAAATTTTGAAATTTAGAAAATTCATGAATTTTTTCGGAAATATGAGAATATTTTTTTATATAATGAACATTTTAAGTTTATGAATTTATTTGAAATCTGAGAATATATTTTTAATTTTCTAAACAGTTCTGAAATCCAAGAAATTTTTGAAATTTTTGAATATTTGTTTGAAATCCATAAATATTTTTGTATTCTGAACATTTATTTTCCAAATTCATGAAATTATTTTTAAATTTCTATCAATTTTTTAAATCATGAACATTCTTGGAAATTCAGGATAACTTTCAAGTTTGTGATTTTTTTAAATTTGAGAACAATTTTTGTTATTTATATTCTAGAACAATTTTTGAAATCCAGGAATATTTTTCCAATTTGTGAACATTTCAAATTTTGAAAAACAATTTGAAATCGATAACTTTTTTCAAATTCCTTTACATTTTTTGAATACTGAAACTTTTTGAAATCCCTAACTTTGTTGAAGTCATGAATATTTTTTAAGTTACAAAAAGAAATGAAAAAAGGGCGTGCTCGCCCTGCACTTGGGCTGGCCGAAAGCGCACGCAGGGGGTGGGGGTGCGTGTTTGCTTGTTGTGTGCCGCATAGAGCGCAACTAAATGGGGAGACCTCCAGGAATCGCTTTTGTTGCCCTTAGAGCATGCCCAGTGGTGCGTCCAACCGCCACCACATGTCGCCTGCTAGACGCTCCCCATGATTTTTTTATTTTTTGTTTACGTGATTCGTTTTAGATGTGTTTTTTTGGGTTTTCCAGTTTTTTGGTTTTCGCCGGATTTTCCCTGAGCTTTGGAAAAACATTGCGCGCCAAAAAATATTCCATGAGTTTTTGTTGTGGTTATTTTTGTTGCTTCCGCGAGAAGCACATATTTGCTTCTTGTGGAGGCACAGATTTTCTTTCATGTGAAAGAAAAAAAATTATGCTTCCAGGAGAAGCACAAGTATGCATCTCGTGGAGGCACTTATTTGCTTCCACGATTTCTTAGAAAGAAAAAAAACTATGCTTCCACGAGAAGCATAGATTTGCTCCTCGTGAAGGCACAAATTTGCTTCCGCGAGAAGCACCACAGGAAAAAAAGAAGTGCTTTGATAAGAATCACACATTTGCTTATGCAAGTAGCATAGTCGTGCTTCTCGAAAAAAAACTATGGAAGGACAAATTTGCTTCTCGTGAAGGCACGGAATTATTTTCACAAGAAGCACAACTATGCTATGAATGCATAGATTTGCTTTCACGAGAAGCACAACTGTACTTCTCAAAATGGAAAAAAAAGCGAGGAATAAACATGCTTTTTGTCTCTGTTTTTTTCCCTATTTTTCGTGAAAAATGTTGTCTATGAAAATCTTGACGCGAGAAATCCAACGGTGAAGGTTCGGAATTTAGACGGACGATTCAAGCGATAAATTGTTTTGAATAAAGAAATCTATGAAAAAAGAGAAACTCCTGGGTTGTGACAAGTGGTGCATATGCCGTGTGCCACTTGCAGCACCTGAGAAGATGGGAGTGAAGTTTGCAAGGGGGTAACCCTCAATTGATGATTTCGGAGAACAAGTGGTCCCGGGCACGGCCGAAAAGGTTCACGGATTTGACAAAATGTTCGCAGGTTTGTGAAAAGTTCATGAATTAAAAAAACCCGGGAAATTGGAAAAAGCTTAGGAGTTTGAATTTTCTTTTCGATTTGGAAAAAGTTGATGGATATGAAAAAAGTTAACGGATTTCAAAAAAGTTTATGGTTTCAAAGAAAGGTTCAGATACCTAGATTGCAAGAAAAATCTTGACCCGACCGACCATTTCATGAAAAATAGTAATATGTTGCATGTATTTCCTATGTAAATGTCAACTTATTAGAAAATTTGCATTGATGATATGACCGTTTTTGATTATTTCCCAGTGTTACAGATATATTGAAAACATACTTTTCAGAACATGGAAGTATACGTACACCTAATCAAAAAGTCCACAACAACGACATAAAAACATGTTTGACCATTCGTGCAGGCAATTCCACATCATTAGTGGCGAAGAGATTAGTTTATATCAAGTGATATATAGTATATCTCAAGTCAAGAAGCATCTCTACCTCCAATGGAAAACACGAGAATATAGCCCCTTCAACCTTCATTTTGAAAATGTGGTAAAGCTAAGTTCGTGGCTCTTGCACACTATGATGTGCTTAGTTTAAAGCAATTGGAAATCTATTACTCTGTCTAGTAGGTCAACTCTGTTACCAATTGAATTATTGTCATCTAATATGTTTCAGGAAGTAAAAACATATTCTATTTAGAACTCGAGAAAAAAGAAGGCAGACAATATTTAAAATCAGTTCAGCTAAAGAACATTTCATAATCTACTGAAATATACTGGGCAAAACGTTGACATGTTGTCGACCACATGACCACATCATCACATATCATAATCTATTGATTAGCCAGCAGCATAAATAAGCAATATGTATAAATTTCAGTGCATTATTTAAAGGAGACATACGTGCATGATGCAATTTTCATCTCAAAAATTGCTGGAGTATATATATCCGAAATAGTCGGCATACATACCTAAAACCTAAATGATCTGTCCCAGCAAGAGAACCATCCAAAATTTTGAGATCACCAACCTGTCTACATATATATAGCTAGCTGTAGCTTCGTTTCCCAAAGCCATTTCCTCCACCATGTCCTCATACATCGCGCCGTTCGAGCCCGGAGAGGCCGTGGCCCCGTGCTGCAGCACAACCACGCTGCTCAGCGCGTTGGCGGCATCCGTCGCCTGCTGCTTCTTCCTCGTCGTCATCTTCCTCTGCCTGCGCTTCCTCCACCTTCGCCGCACCAGGACGCGGCACCACGGCGCACAGCCCCTGCAAGGGCAGGGCCAGGCCCAGCAGCCCAAGCACGGCCTCGACGCCGCCACCATCGCGCTCTTCCCGTCTTTCCCGTACCGGCGGGACCGCTCGGCGTCGGCGCCGGACGAGTGCGCCGTGTGCCTCAGGGTCGTCGACGAGGGGGAGACGGTGAGGCAGCTCCCGAGCTGCAAGCACCTGTTCCATCAGGAGTGCGTCGACGTGTGGCTCCTGTCCAACGCGTCGTGCCCGGTCTGCCGTGGGAAGGTCGAGCGGGCCGCGGGCGCCGATCAGCGCGAGAGAGCCGCGGCATCAGCGGCCGTCGTGCCAATCGAGATGATGGACGATGAAACGCTGTCTCCATCGCCGTCGACGTCGTTAGAGCCGTCCGCGCCGGAGCGGCCGGGCTGGTTTGGCGGGCGAGCCTCCGGCTCCCGCTCCGGCCAGGAAACGGACTTGGAGCGGCAATAGCAGTCATTTTCCAGGGAGTCCGGGACTCCTGTATATGATCGCACGATCTGTTGAAGTAGGTAGCAACAGGTTCGTCATTCGTATATGCAGAGAGCTTGTTGGCAGCACACATTTTATTCGGTTGTTGTAAACGATCAGTATTGCGACCCTAACTTGCATGGGCGCTTATTCATAGGCGAACGCTCGGCCGGTCGCGGCTCGCTAGCGACGACACAAATGCGTGGGGCCACTCTAGCCACACATTCCCGTGAGGCCGTGACCCATCCCGCACTCCCTCCCATCAGTTTTTTTATTCCTTCACATCCTTATCCACTCCCTTCTAGCATCTTCTTCCTCATCACATCTCATCGGATAAGTCCATCCACCTCCCGACTTTGCCTGAGCTGTTGTGCTCTAGATCCATACGAGGCGTCCACGAGCTTGTTTTCGAGGGGGTCGGGCAGAGCTACAAGAGTGGGAGGCGGAGGGGAGCTGGTCTACATCAAAGATATTGGGAGGCGGAGGGGCGGCATGGCGACTAGCTGCACAGCAGGATGCAAGCCGCGATGGTGCTACTACATGATACAACCGGCAGGATGGGGAGCTGCAACCCCTGGCTAGCGGAGCTGCAACCGAGGCGTGGTCGAACTGCATCCAGTGACGGCCGCCAAACGGCTAGCTACAAATGGCGGTTCCCAGAGCTGCAACCGCCCGTTGGTCGAGCTGCATACCGCGACACACCCGACGGCGAGCTGCAACCGTGCAGTACAAGCTGATGGACGAGACGGCGGCGACAAGCTGCAATAGGTGATCTGGATTGCTGGATCTGGTTTTGCTGGAACAAGTGTCTTTTTTGCTGGAACTAGTAATCCTTTTTGCTACAATCTTTTTCTTTTGTTTGCTACAATCGAATCAATGGGAGTCACCCTGTTGTTATTTTTGCTGGAACCAGCATTTATTTTTGCTGGAACTAGCAATTTTTTGGCTACAATCAACCACCCAAGTTCTCCTGCTGAGATTGATTTTGCTGGCACCGATAACGTTTTTTGCTGGAACCTTATAATGTTTTTGCTTCAACCGAACATTGAGGATTTGTTGCTTTTTAATATCTTTTTTGCAACGGCGTGGTGCTGTGATTTTTGTTGCAAATGGCGGCAGAAAAGCTACAACCGCGCCCAGATTCGCTATAACCCGACAACGGAGTGTGGCCGGCGGCGACATGCTGCAATTTTCGGCAAAGACGGCCCACTATTTTTAGTTCATGCAACGGGCAACAAGGGAAGCTTCTATGGGCGCTGGGATTTTTTGTTGCAACCGTGGGGGGGCTCCTGGAACTGCTGCTGTTCGGGATCGAGTATGACGAGCAGCGGCGAGCTGGTGAGATTATCGGCGTTGGGGCAGGGGTGGGGTGGGGGGTCATGATTCGCGCTGTTGGTGAGGCTCTGGTGCGCGGGCGCTTGAGAAGAAATAAAGAGTTAAAGGGGAGGAACAAGACAACACAGGTGGCATATCTGACGGCCTCCTACAACTGTATCGTGTGGTCACTGTGTGACCGGCCCAAATTTGGGCCGGTGCGCCGGCGCCTTGCTATGTGTTATTTGGCTTCGCAAATGACTAAATGAGTAAGAAAAAATAGTGCTCGCCACTACGGTCCCGAACTGTATTTCACATCAAAAATAGTGCTCACCACTACCATCACCAACCCGATAATAATGAAGATTGGTGAGAGTCCTCTCTAGCCTTGAGCGACCCGAACTGTATTTCGTCGTCCATATTAGGCATTGGAATACCTTTGGAATTGCAGAATTCCTCAGCCTCATGAAAAGGACTCTTCCAACCGTTATCTCTCATGGTAGCTGTCGGTGTCAAAACCGGTGGATCTCGGGTAAGGGGTCGCGAACTGTGCGTCTAGGCCGGATGGTAACAGGAGGCAAGGGACACGAAATTTTACCCAGGTTCGGGGTAAAACCCTACGTCCTGCTTGATTAATATTGATGATATGGGTAGTACAAGAGTAGATCTACCACGAGATCGGAGAGGCTAAACCCTAGAAGCTAGCCTATGGTATGATTGTTGATGTGTATGTTGTCCTACGGACTAAAACCCTCCGGTTTATATAGACACCGGAGAGAGTTAGGGTTACACAAAGTCGGTTACAATGGTAGGAGATCTTCATATCCGTATCGCCAAGTTTGCCTTCCACGCCAAGGAAAGTCCCTTCCGGACACGGGACGGAGTCTTCAATATTGTATCTTCACATTCCAGGAGTCCGGCTGAAAGTATAGTCCGGCCATCCGGACACCCCCTAATCCAGGACTCCTTAGTAGCCCCTGAACCAGGCTTCAATGACGACGAGTCCGGCGCGCAGATTGTCTTTGGCATTGCAAGGCGGGTTCCCCCTCCAAGTACTTCACAGAAGATTTTGAACACAAAGATAGTGTCCGGCTCTGCAAAATAAGTTTCCACATATTGACATAGAGAGAATAATAGTTACACAAATCTAATCTGCTGACGTATTCCGTAGCGTGACACACCACGGCCAAGCCTTTATCCGAGTCGTTTCATTATCCCACCTCAGCACGTCATGCGAGGCGGTTTCCTTGGCACGTCTTGTTAAAGTAGAGATCGTGTCCCCTTATTTCGGAATTCTCATCAATACGGGCGTGGGTAACCCAACTGCGCCATTGATTACGGCGCTTGGGGATAAGCGAGTTTTACCAGGCCGGTGGGGACATGTAGTTGCGTCCACCCATATAAGGGGATAATGATCCACCCTTTCACCTACGCCTTCTTCCTCCTTCGCCTATCCATTCTTGCGCACTCGAGCTCCAGCGCCCAAGTCCGCACTCCCCACCTCAACCTCCTCCAGCCATGTCCGGAGCGGGAGGCAAGTGGATGGTCTCCTCCATCACGGAGGGACACATCAAAAAGCTGAGGAAGGTCGGATACCTGTCTAACGAAATCGCGTACCGGCTTCCCAAAAAGGGGCAGCTCATCCCCACCCCTAGGCCCCATGAGAGGGTGGTGTTCCTCCCCCATTTCCTCCGCGGACTGGGCTTCCCTCTCCACCCATTTGTCCGGGGGCTCATGTTCTACTACGGCCTGGATTTCCACGATCTGGCCCCGAACTTCGTCCTCAACATCTCGGCGTTTATCGTCGTGTGCGAGGCCTTCCTCCGCATCCGTCCCCATTTCGGCCTATGGCTCAAGACTTTGAACGTTAAGCCGAAGGTGGTGCGCGGCAACCAGGCGGAGTGCGGAGGCGCCATGGTGGGCAAGATGGCCAACTTCCTATGGCTCGAGGGCTCGTTTGTGGAGACCCTGAAGGGGTGGCAATCGGGGTGGTTTTACATCACCGAGCCGCGCGACGCCGAATGGGTCGCACCCCTTGTGTTTCGATCCAGACCCCCTACGTGGCGCACCTCCTGGAAGGAGACGGGCCTGTCATGGGGCAAGAAGGGAGAGCTGACCGGACTCCAAATATGCGTCCAAACCCTGGTGGACAAGAAGCTCAAACTTGTCAACGTAGTCCAGGTTATGCTCATCCGCTTGATCCTCCCATGTCAACAACGGGCTTTCAACCTATGGGAGTTCGACCCGGCGCGACACCAAACTCTGAGCAGGCTCTTCGACACGACGTACGAAGATGCCTGGAAGGTGCTTTTCAAGGGCGCTGAGGCTCCCGCATCCGCTACCGAGGATCGCGGATTCAGTGCGCAGCGTCACGCTCTCGCGGTAAGCTGTTTTTCCTTTTACAGGGTATCAGTTTTTCATAGTTTGACTCCATGCGGGATCTAAGCTCCCTTACCTTTGACAGGATTGGCAGGTGACATTCGGACAGATCAACTGTCCGGCTCCTTTGCCCGAAGGCCAAGCGGACGCTCGCTTGGCGAAGCTGCTGGTTCCGGCACCCTATGTGGTGCCGGAGAAGAAGGCCGCAAAAAAGGCCGTGGGGACTCGAAAGAGTGCCCGGCGCCAGGAGGTGTCGGATCCATCATCCGATGGTTCCGAGGCGCATTCCTCCCGTGAAGACGAGGACGAAGAAGAAGAAACCTCCCCCCCTCCAGCGGGAGGAGAGAAGAAAAGGAAGGCCACCCTCTCTGGGGAGACCGAAGGGTCCAAGAAGGGGAAAACCCTTCCTCCGGACTACTCCACCGACGCCGAAGACGGCGGAGAGGAGTAGCAGCCCAGGGCCAAGCCCCTAGCAAAATCGTAAGTATCCGGATACCAGAGTAATTCATAGTATTCATTTATTGCACAGCTTTCCCTTACGTCGAATATGTTTATGCAGCCCACCCAAAGACCGGCTCGACGCGTCGTCGAGCGGCTCACTGGACTCGTCAGATGTGAACTCGCTTCCGACGGCTTCCTCCCCCCGTCCTACGGACGACACCGAAGTGTTGTCCCAACAGGTTCCAAGCCGGGAGGAGGTGGTCTTGGAGGCGCCGCAAGGCGACCTCCCGGACTCCAGGAGTAAAGGGGATGAAACCCCCCAGGGCTCCAAGTCTGGCTCTAGGCCGGACACCGCTCCGGAACCTTCAAAGGTTCCAGAGTCCGACGGGGGACCTCCTTCCAAGAGGAGTAAGTCCACCGTGCCGGTGGCTCCCGTCCAACCGGAAGCGCCGGACAATATGTTGGAGGCGCTCCAAGGCGCCTCCATCGACGAGGAGCACCGCACTATTATGAGTGCGGTGGTCCAGAAGGTTCAGTCCGCCAAGAGTGGACTGACTGAAGTTTGTACTAGCCTTTTAACAGGCTTTGAGGTAAGTAAAGAGTGTGTAAATAATATTACCGCATAGACAGTAGCCCTTGATGCTCTGTTTGGCGTTCGGGAAGAAAAGCCGAATAGAGGATCAAATAAATTCGCAGGAGTCTAACAAAAATGAGTCAATATGCATATGCAGGCTTCTCTGCTTGCGTCCGCCGCACTAACTGCGGAAGTGGACACGCTGAAGCAGAACCTCGAGCGGCCCGAGCAAGAGCTCGGGCATGCCAAGAAGCAGCTCGAGGACAATGAAGGTAAGAAATACCTTGTTTTTTAAAATATATATAAAAAGGTGCAATTTCAAAGAATGACAGGATTATCGTGGCTATTGCAGGGGCCACGTCTGAAGTGGCGACCCTTAAGCAAGCGCTGGTCGAGGCCGAGAAGAGGGCGGCCTCGGAGCGCACCGAGCGGGAGAAGTATGAGGCCGAGGTTGGCAAGGTGCGGCAAGAGCTCCAGGCTCTCATGGAGAAACATGAGAGTTTGGAGCTTGACTCAAAGGCGTGAGCGTCCGAGCTTGCGGTGGCTATTGAAAATGCCAAGTCTGCCAAGGGCGAATCCCAGAAGACCCTCCAGGAGTTGGATGAGGTGAAGAAGATAGCGGCGGGTAAGGCATTCTTTATGCAAAGCAAACGCATAAACGTGAATTACTTGTTACTTACCCGAATTCGTAGCTCTTCAGGAGCGTTCGCAGATCTTCCCCGGAGTGTGTCCGTTGCCGCCGCATTCTATCGAGCCGAGGAGGGTAGCTCGACAGAGAAGGTGTTCTGGTCTCAGTATGCTGAGGCCGGACACCCCGTGCCCCCGAGCGACCAGCTGAAGCAACTGGTCGAGGTCCACAAGGCGGCCGAACAGGCCATGAGGGGCCTCATTGTTCGGCTGTGGCCTGGAGGGGCTCTGCCTGGGAGCTATTTCGGGCTGGTGCAGCGGCTGGTGGAGGCCTGTCCAAGGCTCGAAGTCATCAAGCGCTTCGTCTGCATTGAAGGTGCCCATAGGGCCCTTGCCCGTGCTAAGGTGCACTGGGGCAAGCTAGATGCTGAGAAGCTTGCGAAGGACGGGCCACCGCCGGGGAAAGAGCATCGCAAGCCCGAGAATTACTATAAGGATGTTCTGAAGGGTGCCTGCCTTGTGGCGGATGAATGTTCTAGGGATGTAATTTTTGAGTGAACTTGCTCGTTTTGTCCTGTATGCTGAAAACTTGTTCATATGCGCTAAGCAATTCTATTGGAATTTAAAATATTACCTTCTGTGCGGCTGTTTATCAATTCTGAGAGATGGCGAGTCGTCGGCTTCTGCCCCCGTGCCGCTAGTGCTGGAGTGTTCGGGGAAAAACCTGAGCGCTCTTTTTCCCATGTTTGGGTCCTTCGAGGGAGGCGCATAGCCCAACGAACAAGGCAATCGGACTATAATGCGTGAACACTCGCACTTAGCCATAGAATTCTATAATTTTAAATTTCGGCGAAGCCCCTGGTATTCGGAAGACCGAGTTCGGGGCACTATCCACGCCTTGGCCGGACAGAGCCGGCTCCTCGCCCTAAGCGGCATAAGTCTTTAGGGACTCGAAAAACCTCTCGATCAGCGACCAGCTCTCGCTTCATCATGACAGTCAGTTTTAGCTTTCTCCACTGAGGTGCTCGACCCAGCTCAACTGGGGCACAATCGCAGTGGTTCTCCTAGTTCTACCTTAGCCGATATAGCGGAACGTAAGGCACCAAAACATAGGAGCCGGGCAAGACATGATTCAGAGCCGATGCATATAATGCTATAAGTTCGGGGTGCCACACTTGTTAAAGTGTTCGAACTTCTCACACCATATTGAGGGGTACTAAAGCCCCTGGCGTATTTTGGCCGTACCAACGTGTACGGGTGCAACATGTCGTTAAGGAACATATATAAAGAAAAAAAGGTAATGCAAAAATAGACGAAAGCTATGCATTGTTTATTAAAAAGGGCTGCGATCAAAGCAGAACGATACAAATAATGCGATAAGTGGAAGGTTGGACTAGTTAACATGTCCGTTCCAGGGGCAAGCTGCGGAATAGTATGCGGAGCAGGTATACTACTCGTGATAGAGACCACCTGGGAGTTCCGTAATGCAGCGTGGCTTGTCTGCTTCCCTGGTTCTTGCATCATTTGTGCGGCAATTGAACTGCCGAACAGGCCTTCCGAAGGGTGGAGTCCTGAAAGTAAGAGAAAATTAAAAAATCGGCAGCCCCTGGTACGGTTTAAGCCGTGTTTTGGGCGTGCCGTGATGGTGCCCCTCCCCCTGTACCCATGGTATCTCTAGAGCGTAGTTATGTACGCGAAGTACTAGCGTCGCCTTTTTGCGAGGGTTGGGGTTGGGGCCGCATTGCTACGCCTGCTCGGATCGTGCCAAGCGGTCTTGTTGTAGGTTACTCCGGGCGCGCTTGACGGTGTTCGGTCGTTTAGTGGCCGGACTGGAGAACTGCCTGGAGAGGCTGCTTTGTACTTCCGCTGCAAGGGCCGCCGTGTGCTCCTCCGTTCGGAGGGAGCGTTCGGTGTTTCTATTGACCGTAATTACTCCTCGAGGGCCTGGCATCTTGAGCTTAAGATATGCATAGTGTGGTACCGCATTGAACTTAGCGAATGCGGTTCGCCCGAGCAATGCGTGATAGCCACTGCGAAACGGGACTATGTCAAAGATTAGCTCCTCGCTTCGGAAATTATCAGGAGATCCGAAGACCACTTCAAGTGTGACTGAGCCTGTATAGTTGGCCTCTACACCTGGTATTACGCCCTTAAAGGTCGTTTTGGTGGGCTTAATCCTCGAGGGATCTATGCCCATTTTCCGCACTGTATCCTAGTAAAGCAGGTTCAGCCTGCTGCCGCCGTCCATAAGGACTCTAGTGAGATGAAATCCATCAATAATTGGGTCTAAAACCAATGCGGCGAATCCTCCATGACAGATGCTAGTGGGATGGTCCCTTCGATCAAAGGTGATCAGGCGGGAGGACCATGGGTTGAACTTTCGGGCGACTGGCTCTACCGCGTATACGACCATTAACGCGCGCTTCCACTCTCTTTTGGGGACGTGGGTTGCGTATATCATGTTCACTGTCCGCACTTGTGGGGGAAAACCCTTCTGTCCACTGTTGTTCGGCGGCCGGGGCTCCTCGTCGTCGTTGCTATGCAGCCCCTTGTCTTCATTTTCAGTGTTTAACTTGCCTGCCTGCTTGAACACCCAACAATCCTTGTTGGTGTGATTGGCCGGCTCTTCGGGGGTACCATGTATCTGGCACAAGCGGTCGAGTATTCGGTCCAAACTGGACGGGCCCCTAGGATTCCTTTTAAATGGCTTTTTCCACTGACCGGATTTAGAGCCTCTGAATCTGGCATTAACTGCCGTATCCTCAGCGTTGTCGCCGTTAATGCGGCGCTTCTGCTTGTTGCGACGCGACCTGCCACTACTGTCTCTGGTGTCCGAATTACCAGGGTTCTTGGTCATATTGTTGCTATGAGCAAGCCAGCTGTCTTCTCCCGCGCAAAAGTGGGTCATGAGTGTCATGAGTGCTGCCATAGATTTCGGCTTTTCCTGTCCAAGGTGCCGGGCCAGCCACTCGTCACAGATATTGTGCTTGAAGGCTGCTAGGGCCTCAGCGTCCGGACAGTCAACTATTTGATTTTTCTTTGTTAGGAACCGTGTCCAGAATTACCTGGCCGACTCCCCTGGCTGCTGAATTACGTGACTTAGGTCATCGGTGTCTGGGGGTCGCACATAAGTGCCCTGGAAATTGTCGAGGAATGCGGCTTCCAGGTCCTCCCAACAACTGATTGATCCTGTTGGCAAGCTGTTAAGCCAATGTCGAGCTGGTCCTTTAAGCTTGAGTGGGAGGTATTTGATGGTGTGGAAATCATCGCTGCGGGCCATGTGGATATGAAGGAGATAATCCTCGATCCATACCGCAGGATCTGTTGTGCATATGATTCGATGTTTACGGATTTGAAACCCTCGGGGATTTGATGATCCACTATTTCGTCTGTAAAGCATAGTGGGTGTGCGGCGCCTCTGTACTGGGCTATATCATGACGTAGCTTCAATGAGCCTTGTCTACTGTGTTTGGCCCTGCCAAATTTGTGGCCGGCATGACGGTTACCGTCTCGAGCCGTGGGGCGCCCACGCGATCCGTAGATCGATCTTGTTTGCCTTGCGTTGTCCTCCAACATGTCTTGTAAGTCCGGCGCATATTCCCATGCCTTGGTACAGGGTGTGGCTTGAGTGGAGGGCCGAGAGGCCTCTCTGTCACGGCCACGAGGTGGCCGGTCGGCCGCATCAAATGCTTCCTCCTCTAATCGGGGTAGCAACCTGCGCTTTGGGTAGCTCTTGGAGGGGTGTTCGAGTTTATGCTCTTCGGCCGCAAGGACTTCAGTCCATCTGTCGACTAGCAAATCTTGATTAGCTCTAAGCTGTTGCTGTTTTTTCTTGAGGCTTCTTGCCGCGGCCATAAGCCTGCGTTGAAAACGCTCTTGCTCGACGGCATCCTCTGGCACGACGAATTCGTCGTCGTCGAGGCTTGCCTCGTCTTCGGAGGGAGGCATATAATTATCGTCCTCGACCTTTCTGTCTGCCGCTCTCTCATGAGGGCTGGTTTCTCCATCCTCCTGTGCTAAATCTTGCTGGAGGGGGGTTTCTTCGGCGCTTTCCGGAGTATTATTATCTCCCGTGCTGGAATCACCATATTTGTTTTGGCGGGATTTTGAGCGGTGCCGCTGACGCCGGCGCTTAGGCTGTTTCTTGGAGGGGTCATCCTCCACTGTTCCATCACCATATCCCTCTTTCGGGTTGTCCACCATGTATATGTCATATGACGAGGTGGCTTTCCGGGGCCTAGTAGGCACTGGTTCTTCATCATCTCCTTCATCGGCGTTCATACCGTCGATATCTTCGGAGTCGAAGTCGAGCATGTCGGTTAAGTCGTCGACAGTGGCTACAAAGTGGGTGGTGGGTGGGCGTTGAATTTCTTCATCGTCCGTACCCCAACCTTGCTGACCGTAGTCCGGCCAGGGCTCTCCTGATAAAGAGAGAGACTTCAGTGACTTCAGGATATCGCCGAAAGGCGAGTGCTGAAAGATGTCCGCGGCAGTGAACTCCATGATCGGCGCCCAATCAGTTTCAATCGGCAGGGGCGCGGAGGGTTCAGAGTCCGGAGAGGAGTCCGGCTCCTTGGAGCCATGAGTCTCGCAGAGACGGGGCTGGTGTTCGGCTCAATCGCCGTTGGGGTCGCAGCCCCCGAGGTGGCGTCCAACCGCCCATCCTCGATCGGCGCAGTTGGCTCCGCATTGAGGGTCGGAGCCGATGCGGGTGCGGCCTCCAGGGCACTGTTCGGTGGCAGAGCTAGATCATGATCGTTGTGACAGTGCGGCGCGCTCGGCAGTGGCTCGAATCCGTCGAAGATCAAGTCCCCGCGGATGTCATCCGTGTAGTTTAAACTTCCAAATCTGACCTGACGGCCAGGGGCGTAGCTTTCGATCTGCTCCAGACGGCCGAGCAAATCGGCCCGTAGTGCGAAGCCGCCGAAGACGAAGATCTGTCCGGGGAGGAAGGTCTCACCCTGGACTGCATCGCTATTGATGATCGTAGGAGCCATCGAGCCTGACGGCGACGGCACAGAGGAACTCTCAATGAAAGCACCAATGTCGGTGTCAAAACTGGCGGATCTCGGGTAGGGGGTCCCGAACTGTGCGTCTAGGCCGGATGGTAACAGGAGGCAAGGGACACGAAGTTTTACCCAGGTTCGGGCCCTCTCGATGGAGGTAAAACCCTACGTCCTTCTTGATTAATATTGATGATATGGGTAGTACAAGAGTAGATCTACCATGAGATCGGAGAGGCTAAACCCTAGAAGCTAGCCTATGGTATGATTGTTGATGTGTATGTTGTCCTACGGACTAAAACCCTCCGGTTTATATAGACACCGGAGAGGGTTAGGGTTACGCAAAGTCGGTTACAATGGTAGGAGATCTTCATATCCGTATCGCCAAGTTTGCCTTCCACGCCAAGGAAAGTCCCTTCCGGACACGGGACGGAGTCTTCAATCTTGTATCTTCACAGTCCAGGAGTCCGGCTGAAGGTATAGTCCGGCCATCCGGACACCCCCTAATCCAGGACTCCCTCAGTAGCCAACCGGAATTTAACATCATGAATTAATTCCAGGGTAAGCACAACATTTATTTCCTTTCTTTGCAACAGTTGCGAAAGCTCATTTGCTATACCAAACAACTTTAGCATAAGCTTCCAAACAAAAGCAAATTGGAATTCAATTAATAACAAATCCTTCCTCATGAAGAACTTGTTCAAATTGATGAATAATGAAGATGTGCCTTGGGTCAAACTCATATGGGGAATATACTACCACACGAACATCCCCTTGGATCAAATGGAAGGATCTTTGTGGTGGAAGGCCCACATTGCTATACTTCCATCCTTTAAGCAGGCTCTCTCGCACACGTGCTATGGGATTGTGATTTCGTACCGAGCTACTAGAGATATTTGATTCCCAGTAAAAAGAGAGGAACTTCTGTCTATGAAGACACCATGCTAGCTATTGATCACTTACCTAAATCTTTCAGCGTGGAAATTGTCACTCTTGGATGCTGGAATAGTTGGATTCAAAGAATGGAAAGGTTTTTAGAGCTGTCCAACCAATCATTCAGGTCTGGAGATATTTTCTCAGACCAAACCTCAAGGCCGTTCGGTTCAAAATAAAGGAGAAGTGTGAAGAGGGTTTTCATCAGTGGCTAACCAATAATCTACAAAAATGATCATTCCCTTCCTTAGAGCAGGCATTGGTTAATTCCCCTGTCTTTTCATTGTCTTTGGGTTTTCCTTTTTTTTCCTCCTCACCTTTGTAGCATACTTTTGATATATATGAAAATACCATAGAAAAATTCTTCTACGGTTTACGGGTAAAAAAGCAAATTGGAAGCACTCCATCTATTCAACTCAACCTGCAACATGCCTCAGATTATGCCCGTTTGCATTTTCATGATTTCATCAACCATGCCAAGAAAGTTTTTCACATAGGCCCACATTTGGTCATACCGAAGCAAAATTTTATGATGTGACCACCATCTAGTATATCCTAGTCTAGCAAGACTAGTCTGTTGATGCAATCATCCTTGTGTAGATATTTCAACCATCTCAAACCTTTCCAAAGTATCTTTGCGAGCAGGGAAAAACCTAGAAAAAATCTTATGGTGTCAGCAATGTATTAATGGTGTCATCTATGCAATTAAGCATTGATCAGTACAAAATTAGGGAAAAATACATAAATGACTGGTGTCAGCTGACAACAATGCGTCCATCCCTGTTTGTGAGTTTCTTCCATAAATACTTCTGTGACGCCCCGAGACCCCTGCGCCAGGTGTCTTCCAGTTATTCGCCGTCGTTGCCATGTCATTTGCTTGCGTGTTGTATCTTGTCATGTCATCATGTGCATTGCATCATCATGTTTTCAAAACTTGCATTCGCCCGGGTTCTCCCAGTTCTTTCCGTTGTCCGTTCCAAGCCTAGACACACTTGCACGCGCCCGCGGCACGTCCGAAATATTATTTTATAAGTGGCTGGAAAATGTTCTCGGAATGGGTTGAAAGTTGGCGTGCAGTCTTATTATAGTGTAGATAGACCGTTTGTCAAGTTTCATCACATTCGGAGTTCGTTTGATAGCCCAGCCATTAAACTATAGCGGCAGTATAGCCGGTCACACGTCAGACATTTTCGGTCTCCGGAAACAGTCACCGGGCCTCTCTCTTTTCTCTTCTCTCAGTCTGAGGCCTTCTGCACAGTCCACTACCTACCGCCAGGCCCAACCTAACCTCTCTCGTCAGCCCGCGGCCCTCCTCGCGCGCGCGTCCGAAAAGTTGTCCCGGACCCGACCCGAGCAGTCGTCACCGTTGGACTCAGAACATCCCCAAACATCTACAAAAGGTCTCCGTTTTCTTAATTGGGCTCCCTAACCTATTTATCCGAAACCGTCCGATTTTGATCGGAGGGTCCAAACGTAATCCTTTTGTCCCTATTTATAGACCAACCCGTACCCAAATCATATCAAACCCTAAAATTTAGGAGCCTTGTCCCATCGATCCCTCTCGGCCGCCGCCACTATTCCCCTCGGGATTCAGGTCCACCCACTCTCCCTCGTTTTCCCCAGCGAGCCAACCAACGCAGCGCAACGCCCCTCCTTCTCTTGCAACACTGCCTCGTCCTCCCCTGTGTCTCATCACCACGGGGCTCCCGCTCGGGAGGAGCACCTGAGCACGCCCGGAGCCGCATCGACCATGGCCAGGCCATGCCCTGCTTCCTTCTCTATCCCTCTGGTTCTCCCTCTCCCTCCGGTCTCAAAACTGTATTGTTGTCTCTGTTTACGCAGGACGCCATGGGGGCACCGCCTCCGCTTCTGGTTCGCCACCAGGCCGTTGCTCCCCTGCCTCGCTAGCCTCCGACGGCGCCGGCCACCTCTCCGAGCAGAGCCGCCGGACCTCTTCTGCAGCTGAGCCCCCTCCCTCGCGCGCCCGTCTCCTCTCACCGATCTGCCTCGCACCGGCATTGACCCACGCCAAGTCCCTGCTGCCGCGCCTTCGCCAAGTCCCCATCGCTGGCCCCTGCTTCTGCTGCATTGGGAAGCTGCAGTTCCAGCAGAGATGGACGATCACCTGGATCCGCCCGCCTCCGCCAGTCCCTGACCTCGCCGGAGCCGCTTCCCGCAGTGCCGTCGTCCTCATCGCCGGCAACCGCTGCGGCTGCAAGTTCCTCTGCTTCCCTGCTCCAAATCGAGCGTCGGGCGTCACTACCTCCCCACGTGCCATCCCGGAGTCCCCAACGCCTCCGCAAGCTGCTCCGCCGTGCCGTCTCCGGACCCTGCTCGTCGGAGCCGTGCCTTCCCCCATGCCCGCGAGCCCGCGCCGGCCATCTCCCTCGCTGGCAACAACGAACCAGGGCGGCCATGGCCCCTGCTTCGAACGAACGGGTACAGCCACATTGTGCGTTGACCACGCCCCAGCCCAGATCCGCCGGCCCAAGAGGCCCGTGGGTGAGCAGCACCTCCCTCCAGCCCTTTGTGCCTGTTGGGCCAGTTCAATTTAAGGCCCGTTATCTTTTTTTTCAGTTCAGGAGGATTTTTCCTAATATTTCAGAGAGTGCAATTTGCAGAAAACCCCTTGAACTTCATGCATATTTAAACTCACAAACTAAGCATCACATGTAAAAACTTAATATATGAAACTTGCTTAGAATTTTGTGTAGATTAATAATATGCCATTTTCAATCATGTTTAAAATGTCTAAATTGTTGTTTCCTTTAATTTGCCCCTATGCCATGCTAAAATGTTTTCTTTCATAACTAAATAACCGTAGCTCCAAATTTAATAAACTTTATATGTAATGGGGTGGAAAGATGCCTAGTTTAACATGGTGGCACCAATTTGCATGTTTAACAACCATAAAATATGGTTTAGGGCAGAACAGTATCAACCTAATATTTGCATATGGGGATTTATCGGAATTGTTGTTCGTTGCTTCCGGCCTCATTTAAACTTGCCTAGATAGATAGTTTCATTATGCTTCACCTCTTGCAATGCTAACAATATTTAATCTTGTTGGGTACATAAACGAGAGTGAACTAAATAAGTCATGTGGTGTTCCGTCAATATGCGACTCATTGCATATTGAGCTCCATTTAATTTGTAGGGTTGTTTGTGCACTTTGCCATGCCATGCTTCATTAATCCGGACATGCATCATACTTGGTTGTGCATCATGCCATGTTCATGTGATGGTTGTTTTACTATGTTGTTTGCTTCTTTCCGGTGTTGCTTCTTCGGGTTGGTTCCATTAACGTCGCGTTTGTTAGGACCCGTTCGACTACGTCCGTTTGTCTTCTTCATGGACTCGTTCTTCTTCCTTGCGGGATTTCAGGAAAGATGACCATACCCTCGAAATCACTTCTATCTTTGCTTGTTAGATGCTCGCTCTTTTGCTATGCCTATGTTGCGATACCTACCACTTGCTTATCATGCCTCCCATATTGTTGAACCAAGCCTGTAACCCACCTTGCCCTAGCAAATCGTTGTTTGGCTATGTTACCACTTTGCTCAGCCCCTCTTTTAGCGTTGTTAGTTGCAGGTGAAGATTGGAGCTTGTTCCATGTTTGGAACATGGATATTTTGTTGGGATATCACAATATCTCTTATTTAATTAATGCATCTATATACTTGGTAAAGGGTGGAAGGCTCGGCCTTATGCCTGGTGTTTTGTTCCACTCTTGCCGCCCTAGTTTCTGTCATATCGGTGTTATGTTCCCGGATTTTGCGTTCCTTACGCGGGTGGGTTATAATGGGAACCCCTTGACAGTTCGCCTTGAATAAAACTCCTCCAGCAATGCCCAACATTGGTTTTACCATTCGCCACCTAGCCTCTTTTTCCCTTGGGTTCTGCAGACTCAAGGGTCATCTTTATTTTAACCCCCCCGGGCCAGTGCTCCTCTGAGTGTTGGTCCAAACTAAGCTGCCTGCGGGGCCACCTTGGGGAAACTTGAGGGTTGGTTTTACTCGTAGCTAGTCTCATCTGAGTGTGCCCTAAGAACGAGATATGTGCAGCTCCTATCGGGATTTGTCGGCACATTCTGGCGGTGCTGCTGGTCTTGTTTTACCATTGTCGAAATGTCTTATAACCGGGATTCCGAGCCTGATCGGGTCTTCCCGCTAGAAGGAATATCCTTCGTTGACCGTGAGAGCTTGTGATGGGCTAAGTTGGGACACCCCTACAGGGATTTGAACTTTCGAAAGTCGTGCCCGCGGTTATGGGCAGATGGGAATTTGTTAATGTCCGGTTGTAGAAAACCTGAAGTTGACCTTAATTAAAATACATCAACCACGTGTGTAACCGTGATGGTCTCTTCTCGGCGGAGTCCGGGAAGTGAACACGGTGTTGGAGTTATGCTTGACGTAGGTTGTTCTAGGATCACTTCTTGATCATAGTTGTTCGACCATGCTTTTGCCTTCTCTTCTCGCTCTTATTTGCGTATGTTAGCCACCATAAATGCTAGTCGCTTGCTGCAGCTCCACATCATACCTTGTCTTACCTATAAGCTTAAATAGTCTTGACCGCGAGGGTGCGAGATTGCTGAGTCCCCGTGACTCACAGATACTTCCAAACCAGCTTGCAGGTGCCGATGAGACCGTGCAGGTGACACAACCAAGCTTAAGGAGGAGCTCGATGAAGATCTTGCCCTTTGTGTTGTTCCGTTTCCAGTTGATCAGTAGTGGAGTCCAGTCGGGACGATCTGGGATCTATGTAGCATTGGGGTAGTCTTCTTTTATTTTGGTTCCGTAGTCGGACCTTAATTGTATCTGGATGATGTAATGTTTTTTTTCTTGTATTGTGTGAAGTGGCGACTGTAAGCCAACTATGCATTCTTTTCCCTTATTTTATTACATGGGTTGTTTGCGAAGATTACCTCACTTGTGACATTGCTTTCAATGAGGTTACGCCTCTAAGTCGTACTTTGACACGTAGGAGATATAGCCGCATCGAGGGCGTAACAAGTTGGTATCAGAGCCTTCCCCGACCTAAGGAGCCCCCTGCTTGATCGAATTGTTGGCGTTGTTGAGTCTAGAAAAATGTTTTGAGTCATTTAGGATTATATATATCGGAGAGTTAGGAATTATTTTTACTCCTCAGTCCCTTCATCGCTCTGGTGAGGCATCCTGACGTAGAGTTTTGACTCTTCTCTTCTCAAATTTCACTAAAAAAAATTTAGGATGACGCGGGTATCTTGGAAACATTCCAATCGATTTGTGACGAGAACATTGTTCTTGGTGCCTCCTGTCATTTAGGGGTTGGGGCAGTGTCCCGGGGAGTTGAGCTCCGAGGTGTTGTCGTCACAATTTTATCATTGCAGTTCTGGAATACCTGAGTTTAGTTTCGCTGACATCGAAAATCTCTTTTATGCAGTTGTTGGTGAGATAACCTCGACGCCACCCAGTACTGGGGCGGGAGTTCAGGAGTATTGCCATAACTCATATAACGGATGCTTTTCGAAGGTTGAGGTAAACGATTTCCGAAGGTTTCTTGGTTATGTGTTGAAGGATGGATACAACTGGATGTAGGATTTGCTAGTTTTGGGTGAGATATTATGCTTCCCCTGTATCCCCAACACCTGATTGCTGTAGGGGAACGCGACAGAAAACGAAAATTTTCGGTATAGCGAGCACGCCCAGGACCACTATGGAGACTACATACAAGGTTTGATCTATTCCGTACCGACTCGAAGCGCAGCGGAAGAAGAGTCGGTGGAGATCATTGGTGTAGATCCCCGTAGCTAAGATTTACAACCTCCCAACCGCGAGGATGTACTCCCTCGCCGGACAGCCCTTCGGGAGGCGGTCGGACAGTCCCCCGGACGATGTCGCGGACAGCCCTTCGGGAGGACCCTCGAAACTCGAATGGAGACTCGGACAACCCTTCGGGAGGACACTCGAACATCCCCTCGGGCAAAAGACCGAAACTACGACCTCTCTACGGGGTTGCACACATACCGTGTCAGCTATCCGGCAGGGCTTTGCCGTCCAGAACTAGTTCCTGCCAGAACCCAGACAGCCTTACGGCTCTATGAAACTCTTTTCATGGGAGGGAGAGAAGAAGCCAGATAATGCATGGCATGTGTATGAGAGCAAGGGGATGATCTTTGGGCTGCCCACTCCTCCTCTATTTATAGGAAAGCCAAGGGGTAGGGATGGCTCACAAAAACCCAAAATGCCCATGCAAATGTCGCACATGAAGGGCATAATGGGGAGGGAAGTGGAGCTCCATGGAGCCCCACACATGTGGCCGGCCAACCCCCTTGGGGGGCCCCCATGAGGAGCATGCTTGGCGCCCAAGCCCTTCTAGAAGCCTTTTGGAAATATCCCAAAAGGTGACTCACCATAAAATATCCCAAAAAGCACTTTCACTATTCACGACGACATTTTTCAGCGTCCGTTCGAACTGAAAATATTTATGTGGGCTTAGAACATTTCCAGTACCCACCATAATAATTTTCAACGCGTTTCGAAACAATTCCGGTTTTAGTGATTTTCATCTGCGAAACGCATCTGAAGTGGCTCCGGCAGCTCCGGAACATTTCTGGTTTTTATCTCAGCAAATTCCAAAAAGCTACCATAATGATTCTGGCACCCTCCAAGAATTATCAGGCATTTGCCGAAACCAATTTGACTTAATGGTATATCCCGAAACAACTTTTCGGTATCATTGAAACTCATCCGATGACCTCTCTCTGCGGTACGATTCCGCTGTCCGAAACTTTTCCGGTGTCCGAAACTTTTTCGGTGATTTTCTCTCAGACTCCCTGTCTAGTATTCAGCAGATAGATGACCCTTAAGCGTGTGACCCTATAGGTTCGGTGAAGTATAGACATGACCTGGAACCTCTTCCGATCAATGATCAACATCGGAGCCGTGGACACCCGTATTGACCCCTATACCCACACGAATGAATATTCGAGTGAACCTCCAGTTGCCTTGAGCTATTCCTGTTGCTTCGCGATATGTCACAAACACCCGAGGTGAGATTTATTGCATTCCTGTGGATCAAAAATTTGTCCACAATGCAAGTTACCTCGTTACCGGTTTTGTTCTCTTTTCTCGTTTCCGTGTTCCGGCATCCCAGTGATCAAATCACAATGTGACTGGCCAGACGATGATGGATACCGTTACACCGAGAGGGCCCGAGTATATCTCTCCATCATCGGAGGAGCAAATCCCAATCTTGAGCTATCTCGTTACTTGCCATACTTTTCCGTGAACCCGTAAGCCGCCGTAATAGCCACCCAGTTACAGATGACGTTCAACATACCCCAAAGTTCACGAAGCAAGTATGAAGGAACTCGATACTCTCATGGTCTAAGGAATTATGCAAACATTGACTTCTCTGTGTTATTAACCATTAACTTGTGACGAATGTATCTCATAGCATAACATCAAGTTGGGTCGATTCAACACAAGTGTTCTACTAATAATTGTGCCCTCAAAATTGCCGGCATAGTCATGCCCATGATCAGGAAAACAGGATCATCATGCAATACTTGAGCCAGTCATAGAGGCTTGAAAAGGAATACATTTTACCGTTTATTATCCCACACGTGCACATGAGTTTCCCTCCAAGCCTCGTTTTATTTGCAGACTCGAGAATCATTGCAGTTATAGCATGGAACATAAACCTTCATTACAAACCAGGAGATACAAAATAACTGATATTACTGCCTCTAGGGCATATCTCCTACAGACTCCTACTTGCACTAGAGTCATAATCCAGTTACATGGCTTCCCTAACACCAATGGCTATCCGGTGTTGCTCATGCTTTGCTCGTGGTAGAGGCTTTGTCATCGGGTCTGACACATTCAGATCCGTGTGAACTTTGCGTACTTTCACTAAACCCTCTTCGACATGATGTCGAATGAGTTTATATTTGCGTTGAATATGTCTTGTCTTATGGTGCGAACTTGGCTCCCTTGCCTGAGCCACGGCACCACTATTATCACAATAGATCTCTACCGGGTCCTGGGCACTAGGAACCACACCAAGGTCTTCAAGAAATTGCTTGATCCATACCGCCTCCTTGGAGGCTTCTGAAGCAGCAACATATTCCGCCTCCGTCATAGAATCCGCCACAGTCTTTTGTTTGGAACTTTTCCAATCTACTGTGCCACCGTTCAGTATGAAAACATAGCCTGATTGAGATTTGAAGTCATCTGGGTCAGTCATGAAGCCTGCATCAGTGTAACCACTTACAATGAGCTCTTCATCACCTCCGTACACAAGGAGTAAATCCTTGGTCCTTCTGAGGTACTTAAGAATACCCTTGACTGCGGCCCAGTGTTCCAATCCTGGATCACTTTGGTACCGACTGCTAACACTTAGCGCATAGGAAACATCCTGTCTTGTACATAGCATGGCATACATAATAGAACCAACTGCCGAGGCATATGGAACATCATTCATTTGCACTCGCTCATCGAGAGTCTGAGGACACTGATTCTTCCAAAGCACTGTGCCAGGTGACATGGGGAGAAGGCCCTTCTTGGAGTTCTCCATGTTGAACCTTTTCAACACCTTGTCAATGTACGTGCTTTGGCTAAGCGCTATCAGGCGTTTTGATCTATCTATATAGATTCTGATGCCCAATACATATGCCGCTTCGCCTAAGTCTTTCATTGAAAACCTCTTTTTCAATGAGTCTTTTATTTCGCTAAGAAAATTCACGTCATTTCCAATCAACAATATGTCATCCACATACAAGATTAGAAATGCTTTTGCGCTCCCACTAAACTTCTTGTAAACACAAGATTTTTCGTCATTCCTGATGAAACCAAACTCTTTGACCACTTCATCAAAACGAATGTTCTAGCTCCTTGATGCTTGCTTCAGACCATAAATGGCTTTCTGAAGTTTGCATACCTTTCCAGCATCCTCATGAATGACAAAACCTTTTGGCTGTATCATGTATACATCCTCTTTGAGGTTTCCATTTAGGAAAGCCGTTTTGACATCCATCTGCCATATTTCATAGTCGAAATAAGCAGCAATTGCTAGCAATATCCGAACAGACCTAAGCATAGCTACGGGCGAGAAAGTCTCGTCGTAGTCCACTCCTGGAACTTGCGTGAACCCTTTTGCGACAAGTCTAGCTTTGTGGATAGTAATGTTACCATCCGCGTCCGTCTTTCTTTTGAAAATCCATTTACAACCAATCGGCTTTACGCCTTCTGGAAGTTCCTCCAAGTTCCAAACTTGGTTTTCGTACATGGATTCCATTTCAGATCTCATGGCTTTGTGCCATTCTTTTGAGCTGGGCCCCGCCATCGCTTCCTTGTAGTGCGCAGGTTCATCGTCTTCAAGAATGATGATTTCGTTATGAAACCACTCAGGTGGCTGGATAGCCCTACCTGATCTGCGCGGTTCAGTTACAACATTGTCTGAAGTCTCCGCATCACATGCGACAACTTCCGGATCGGTTGTAGGGATAATTAGCGGAATTTCTTCCGGTTCCTTAGCCATATCAACGGTTGCCGAAGATTCACTAATCTCATTAAGTTGTACTGTCCTCCCACTCACTTCTTTAGTGAGAAACTCTTTCTCAAGAAAGACTCCATGTTTTGCAACAAACACTTTGTTCTCGGAGGCGTGGTAAAAAGAATACCCAACTGTCTCCTTGGGATAACCTACAAAGTAACATTTGTCTGATCTGGGATCAAGTTTTCTTGGCTGTAAACGCTTTACATAAGCTTCACAACCCCAAATTTTGAAAAACGACAGGTCGGGTTTCTTCCCGTGCCACATCTCATGTGGTGTCGTCTCAACAGATTTAGACGGTGCTTTGTTTAGTGTGTGAGCAGCAGTAAGTAGTGCGTGACCCCAAAAAGATATCGGAAGATTTGTAAGAGACCTCATCGACCTTACCATGTCCAACAAGGTTCGGTTACGTTGTTCCGATACTCCGTTTCTCTATGGAGTTCCGGGAGGCGTAAGTTATGAAACGATTCCACGGTCACTCAGATGTTGGCCAAACTCATGACTAAGATACTCGCCTCCGCGATCAGACCACAGAAACTTAATCTTTTTGTCACGATGATTCTCTACCTCATTCTGAAATTCTTTAAACTTTTCAAAGGTTTCTAACTTATGCTTCATTAAGTAGATATATCCATACCGACTTAAATCATCAGTAAAAGTCACGAAGTAGAAATACCCACCCATGCGGCTGTGTTCATTGGACCACATACATCACTATGTATTATTCCCAATATTTCATCCGCCCGTTCAGGATGACCCGTGAACGACGTCTTGGTCATTTTCCCCATCAAGCAAGCTTTACATGTGTCAAATGATTCAAAATCAAAGGACAGTAAAACTCCATTTTTATGGAGTCTTTGCATGCGTTTCTTTCCGATGTGGCCAAGCCGACAGTGCCACAAGAAAGTGGTGGTGATATCAGCCTTCTTAAGGCGTTTAGCATTCACGTTAAAGACATCATTTCCACATTCAAGATTTAGTATGAAAAGGCCCCCAACAATGGGCGCAAATCCATAAAACATATCCTTAGAATAAAGTGAGCAACCATTGTTCTCAGACTTGTACGAATACCCATCGTGTACTAAACATGATCCGGAGATAATGTTTCTACACAACAGTGGAACAAAATAACAGTTACTTAGTTCTAAGATAAATCCTGAAGGGAGACGTAGAGGCATAGTGCCGACGGCTTGAGCAGCGATCCCAACACCGTTCTCGACGCACATCACAACTTCATTCTTTGCCAGCTTGCGCACCTTCTGAAGCCCCCTGTATCGAGTTGCAAAAGTGAGCAACCGATCCGGTATCAAATACCCAAGACTTAGAACTTTCGCTAGCAAGAAAAACGTCAATGACATTAACTTGTATAACAATTATACCTTTTCCGGTTTTCCCGGTCTTCTTATCTTCTAGATACTTCTTGCAGTTTCTCTTCCAGTGTCCTATGCCCTTGTAGTAGAAGCACTCAGTTTCATTCTTGGCTCCGCCCTTAGAGTTGCTTTGGGAGCCGGTCTTACCGGCGCCCTTGCCCTTATTTAGCTTGCCTTTCTTTTTGAAACTGGCGGTTTTATTCACAAGCAACACTTGCTTGCAATTTTTCTGCAGTCCTCCTTCTGTAGTTTTCAGCATGGCGAGCACCTCTTCGGGTGTCTTCTCCATCCCTGTCATGTTGTAGTTCATGACAAAACCGTCGTAAGACGGGGGAGTGAAGAAAGCAACATGTCCATCATATGGCCAGGTGGAAGTGGAAATTCCAGGGCTTTAAGCCTTTCAGAATAGCCAATCATTTTGACCACGTGTTCGCCAACTGAACTACCCTCAGCCATCTTGCATTCCATCAAAGCCTTCATGATATCAAATCGTTCAGACTTTGCGGTTTCCTTGTACAGAGCATCCAATTCCCGGATCATATCACGGGGTTTATGGAATTCAAAACGTTTTTGAAGCCCTGGAATCATGCAAGCTAGCATGAGGCACTGCACTAAGTTGTGATCATCATCCTTAGTGGCCCAGACATTTTGTTCATCTTCCCGGGCCTCTGCGTCCGGTTTAGCTGGAAGAGCAGTTTCAAGCATGTACAATTTCTTAGCGCTCCTGAGGACAATCCTCAGGTTACAGACCCAGTTTGCATAGTTGTTTCCAGTCGTAGCTAACTTCTCTTTCTCTAACATCGAGCCTAAGTTGAACGCGGTGTTGCGAGCCATTTGATATACAACGGAAAACACAAGTTTTACTTAGACTTTGTTTATAATGAAATTTGCACTAGTGAATAAACATTTTATTCTAAAATGCACTCCCACTCAAATCAATATCTCTCAAAATTGATTATGAGTGATTCAAGATCCATGTCTTGATTGTTCGCCATTGGTGTAACACCACTGATGACAAAAATCTTAACCGGTAGGACAACTTGCCAATCACATCACTATATGACTCTTGTTCATCTTTTGATGCGTGTGTTCCAAGCTCATGACGGTCATGCCTGAACGTCAAGACAACCAAGTGATCTCGCTGCGACGTCTCAACTCACCCGCCTCACACTTCTCTAATCGTTCGTACCCATGTGACACGGCGCACCCCGAAAAGATAGGTGCCGTGACGGTGCTACACTTGGGAGAACACTATCTACTTGATATCTTTAAGTGAGAGATCACCCTAATAAAAGCGACTACTGCGCAATCAAGAAGGGTGCATCATAGGGGATAAGCATCTTAGGCAATTCATAATTAGCATGATATAGCCCTTTCTGACGGAGAAGTCTTTCAATTCTTCGTCTTCGACATTTGCGTCGGTGTTCACCTTCGCGAAGATTGCCACCACCTTGTCGATGCACCAGATAATATTGCTATCTCTATAGCTAATAAAATAAGTGCATTACTTAAGGTTGACACGCAGGTCATTAAAGTGCAATCGTATGGCTCCAGCCATCATGCCGAATCATGACATGCAGGTCATGTTAATTACATCATATAGTCATCTCATACATAATAAAATTGAATATGAGCATTGCTATACCACATCATATGCACATCCTGCAAAACCAAGTTAGACGGCTCTAATCGGTTTATGCAAAATTTTATTTTACGTGGCTTCTAAGGTTTTGACTTAAACCGCAGCTACCAACGTTTTATCATCAAGTATGATTATTCAAGTTGCTATATTAACATCTCGGGGTGTATGAAACACGAGATAATTAAATCTCGAGCCCCATACTAAACTTCGTCATACACATGACCCCCGTGCAGATCATATCTGCAATGCCCTTTCATCTGCGAATTTTATCTTTCTTTTGACTATGGCAGAACCCAAAGAACTGATAAGACTTCCATGATCAATCAGGATCACGGATTGCCAGAACTTTGTCAAATTCAACCATGCTGTCTCGAGATTGAGCAAACGCAAATTCTAGGGAAGCAACAAGAACGTCGGGTAACTGATTTCATCTGTCACCCGCATAAATAATTTTCGGCAATAGATCTCATCTATTCCAAAATTATATTATGCAATACCCATACATCTCCATGTATTCTAAATCGTAGCCTGCATCTACGCATAGCACGACTCTTGATGCCACTGTAGGGGAACGCGACAGAAAACGAAAAATTTCGGTATAGCGAGCACGCCCAGGACCACTATGGAGACTACATACAAGGTTTGATCTGTTCCGTACCGACTCGAAGCGCAGCGGAAGAAGAGTTGGTGGAGATCGTTGGTGCAGATCCCCGCAGCTAGGATTTACAACCTCCCAACCGCGAGGATGTACTCCCTCGCCGGACAGCCCTTCGGGAGGCGGTCGGACAGTCCCTCGGACGATGTCGCGGACAGCCCTTCGGGAGGACCCTCGAAACTCGGACGGAGACTCGAACAACCCTTTGGGAGGACACTCGAACAGCCCCTCGGGAAAAAGACCGAAACTACGACCTCTCTACGGGGTTGCACACATACGGTGTCAGCTATCCGGCAGGGCTTCGCCGTCCAGAACTAGTTCCTGCAGGAACCCAGACAGCCTTACGGCTCTACGAAACTCTTTTCGTGGGAGGGAGAGAAGGAGCCAGATAATGCATGGCATGTGTATGAGAGCAAGGGGATGAGCTTTGGGCTGCCCACTCCTCCTCTATTTATAGGAAAGCCAAGGGGTAGGGATGGCTCACAAAAACCCAAAATGCCCATGCAAATGTCGCACATGAAGGGCATAATGGGGAGGGAAGTGGAGCTCCATGGAGCCCCACACATGTGGCCGGCCAACCCCCTTGGGGGGCCCCATGAGGAGCATGCTTGGCCCCCAAGCCCTTCTAGAAGCCTTTTGGAAATATCCCAAAAGGTGACTCACCATAAAATATCCCAAAAAGCACTTTCACTATTCACGACGACATTTTTCAGCGTCCGTTCGAACTGAAAATATTTATGTGGGCTTAGAACATTTCCAGTACCCACCATAATAATTTTCAACGCGTTCCGAAACAATTCCGGTTTTAGTGATTTTCATCTGCGAAACGCATCTGAAGTGGCTCCGGCAGCTCCGGAACATTTCCGGTTTTTATCTCAGCAAATTCCAAAAAGCTACCATAATGATTCTGGCACCCTCCAAGAATTATCAGGCATTTGCCGAAACCAATTTGACTTAATGGTATATCCCGAAACAACTTTTCGGTATCATTGAAACTCATCCGATGACCTCTCTCTGTGGTACGATTCCGCTGTCCGAAACTTTTCCGGTGTCCGAAACTTTTTCGGTAATTGTGCCCTCAAAATTGTCGGCATAGTCATGCCCATGATGAGGAAAACAGGATCATCATGCAATACTTGAGCCAGTCATAGAGGCTTGACTAGGAATACATTTTACCGTTTATTATCCCACACGTGCACATGAGTTTCCCTCCAAGCCTCGTTTTATTTGCAGACTCGAGAATCATTGCAGTTATAGCATGGAACATAAACCTTCATTACAAACCACGAGATACAAAATAACTGATATTACTGCCTCTAGGGAATATCTCCTATAATTGCATAACCGGAAAATTTCGGGAGTTTATAAGTGGGAATTCAAGTAGCTCTTAGGATATCTTTCCGACAAATGTATGATATGAAATTGGGGTTCGACGTCTAGTGGTCCGCCTATCCACGGTTGGTTTTACAGTGGTCTCATTGTGTCTTAAAGAGTCCTTGGCTATGCCGACTCGGGGACGCTTCGTATGTCATGTGCACTGCCTTGTACATGATGGTACTGTATGATCGAGCCCGTGTAGGCCCCACCACGAAAACTTCCGATGAAATCTCTATCATATGTTTGTTCTGGCTTATTCCGCAAGCCAATCCTTTGTTTTGTTTTGAGTTGTGAAATTCGAGTTGCTTCAATGTCAAGTGTTGATTCCATGCCTTTTCCTAAGTGATGTTCTCATATTCCTATGTGAATACTAATCCTTCATGATAATCGAGATTGTCATGTCAATTCTTTTCAATCGGTGCGATTCTCTTCAAGATGATCCTATCATTTTTCCTATTTGTAAGATCCAATCTCAGTTCTTCCAAACGGTGTTTGTTTTCATCCATCCCAAGTTTCCTTTGTTTTTCCCACCCACCCACCCTTGTTTCTTCAAGGACTCGAATTTCTTTATCAAGTATCCATCTTATGGATATGAATCCTCTTTACTCCTCTCTTTCAATGTTCTTATCCGGTGATTCTCAGGAAGTTTTTTTAACGGAGCTTCAAGTGTTGTATTCTTCGTTCTTTTCTTCTCTGGTGGATCCTATTCAAGCTTTGTTGATCATATCCCTTTCCTTGTTCCAAATGCCTTCTCATACCGGTGCACCTCTTAATCATCCATTTCTCGCTATTCAATTATTCCGGAGTGCTGAAGATATCTCGAAGATTCGTGCTTACACTCTGCTTTCGTTCAAGCTCTTTCGAGGTTGTTATCTCATTCAAGCCATTTAATTCAACCGGCACAATCTATCTTTTAAATCATTCAACGGTGTTTCTTTTGAGTGGGCCCTAACCCACAGGTCTTTTCCCAGGATCTTACCTGACTCTTCTTATTTGTCCGGAGCTATCCTCAAATTCATCTCAAAGTTTGACGTAATTATGATTCATCGTCGGTCTTATGTTTTTCTCCAAGATCTGTCGAATTCTTTTCATCATTGGCTCAACCTCTTTGTTTTGATTCTTCCGGAGTGTCTAACAATTCTTGGTGGTGTTTCTCGTCGTCATTCTTAGATTTTGAAGACCGAAGAAGAGTTTCTCTTAATTTTTTCTCCATTCTCTTCAAGATTCGTGATTCTAGCTTGTTGCCATCCTCTCATAATTATTTTCGACTGTGGGAATTCTTTTCACCCACTCGGAGCATTTCATGAGTTGTTTCCATTTATTTCCTCCGAAGGCCATCTTTTCAAATATTATTCATTTCCAGCTTTCAGCTCTCATTATCCAAATCTTACCGGTGGATCATTCAAATATTCTCTATTAAGTTCGTGATCTATTCGTCCTCTGGTATCTAAATTCTCTCAAGCATCTTCATTCGCTTTTCCAATTCTACACGGTGATTTGTGCATTTGCTACTTTCATTTTCAATTCTTATGGTGGTTCGTTCAAGATTTGTCTTCTTTATCAATTTATTCGTTGTTTCAATCCTACCGGTGGTTCGTTGAAGACCTTCTCAAGCTTAAGTTATACCTCTCTTTAATCCTTTCCACGAGAATAAGTAGTATGCTAAATCTGTTGATTGTCATCAATTTAATTGATGAAGGATAAGCATAATGTAATACTTATTCTTGTTTCAACCAAGTGATTAATTCCTTATTCCGGAGGTTCATCAAAATTCTTGATTTCTTTTATTCATCTTTCTTTTCCGGAGTTCCAAGTTTCCACTTTATCTTGTCGCAAAGCTTCATCTAAATCATTGCAATGTTTCACCTTGTGTTTTCAACTTCCCTTTCTTCTCGTTATACTTTTGTTACCGGAGTTCTTCATGGATGTTCTACATGAAGGTTCATCAAGGATTTAATTCCTTCTCGAAGTTTTCATCGAGATTCATTTCTAGGGAGCTCAAGCATTCTTCTTCTTGCAATTCGGAGTGCAATTCCTTTCTTCCATATCATTGGAGGTGGTATTATGTTATTCTTGATAATTTCCCTTCGTGTTTCATGATTCACAAGTTATCAAGAATGAGGTAGTTTAAATCCATTAATCTCTTCGTTGGAGTTGTCTTGTGTCATATTTTCACCTAAAGCTTTCCCTAAGGATTGTTGCTAATTATGGTGCTTATAAATGACCCAAGTTCTTCTTTTATCCTTCCGGCGAATAAGCTTTCTTGTCTCCTTGTTCATATCAATCCAATTCTTCTTCCCGTGAGTGGCAGGTTGTCACCTCATAATTCGAGATGTATTCCATAACACCATATCAAGGTTATTCTTTTCGTTGTTGGTTTTCCAACAACTCTGTTCGACCCTTCTCCTAAGGATACCTTTTCAAGCTCTTTTGTAGCAGAAGTTGGCTTTTTCTTCTCCATTCTCCTATCTCAAGTATCTATCTTCTATTCTTTTGTTCCGGGGGCATTGTCATGTTGCTCTTTTCAACCCATCATCTCGTTTTGTCAAAGATCATCTTCTTTTCGTGCTTATCCATTTAACCGGAGTGTTGTGCCCTTTTGCTCAAGTTCTTTTCGCCTTATCAAGCCTTGCATCTCTTTTCAACCGGAGTGCGGTCTGAGATCTTTCTTACCCCTTGTTCCATTCATTCAATAGTTCCGGAGGCAGTGTGTTGTGATTTCATCAAGTATCTGCTCATCTTATCAAGTTCTTATTCAATTCCTTTTCTTTTCAATCGGAGTGTTGTACGAATTTCTTCTTCCTTATTCCTTTTTCCTAACGGAGTGCTTTCAACTTCGTTCACCTCCGTTGCTTTCTTTCTTTCAATTTGCTCAACCTTGAAAGGTCCTTTGGTTTCACTCATTTGTCAAAGAAGCAACTTAGTTTTACCTTTTCTCTTTCTCTTCCGGTTTTTCCTCCAGTGCCATTCTAGATCTCGGGACGAGATCCTCTCGTAGTGGTGGAGTGTTGTGACGCCCCGAGACTGCTGCGCCAGGTGTCTTCCAGTTATTCGCCGTTGTTGCCATGTCATTTGCTTGCGTGTTGTATCTTGTCATGTCATCATGTGCATTGCATCATCATGTTTTCAAAACTTGCATTCGCCCGGGTTCTCCCAGTTCTTTCCGTTGTCCGTTCCGAGCCCAGACACACTTGCACGCGCCCGCGGCACGTCCGCAATATTATTTTATAAGTGGCTGGAAAATGTTCTCGGAATTGGTTGAAAGTTGGCATGCGGTCTTATTATAGTGTAGATAGACCGCCTGTCAAGTTTCATCACATTCGGAGTTCGTTTGATAGCCCAACCGTTAAACTATAGCGGCACTATAGCCGGTCACACGTCGGACGTTTTCGGTCTCCGGAAACAGTCGCCGGGCCTCTCTCTTTTCTCTTCTCTCAGTTTGAGGCCTTCTGCACAGTCCACTACCTACCGCCAGGCCCAACCTAACCTCTCTCGTCAGCCCGCGGCCCTACTCGCGCGCGCGTCCGAAAAGTTGTCCCGGACCCGACCCGAGCAGTCGTCACCGTTGGACTGAAAACATCCCCAAACATCTACAAAACGTCTTCGTTTTATTAATTGGGCTCCCTAACCTATTTATCCGAAACCTTCCGATTTTGATCGGAGGGTCCAAACTTAATCCTTTTGTCCCTATTTATAGACCAACCCCTACCCAAATCAGATCAAACCCTAAAATTTAGGAGCCTTGTCCCATCGATCCCTCTCGGCCGCCGCCACTATTCCGCTCGGGATTCAGATCCACCCACTCTCCCTCGTTTTCCCCAGCGAGCCAACCAGCACAGCGCAACGCCCCTCCTTCTCCCGCAACACTGCCTTGTCCTCCCCTGCGTCTCATCACCACGGGGCTCCCGCTCGAGAGGAGCACCTGAGCACGCCCGGAGCCGCATCGACCATGGCCAGGCCATGCCCTGCTTCCTTCTCTATCCCTCTGGTTCTCCCTCTCCCTCTGGTCTCAAAACTGTATTGTTGTCTCTGTTTACGCAGGACGCCATGGGGGCACCGCCTCCGCTTCTGGTTCGCCACCAGGCCGTTGCTCCCCTGCCTCGCTAGCCTCCGACGGTGCCGGCAACCTCTCCGAGCAGAGCCGCCGGACCTCTTCTGAAGCTGAGCCCCCTCCCTCGCGCGCCCGTCTCCTCTCGCCTATCTGCCTCGCGCCGGCGTTGACCCGCGCCAAGTCCTTGCTGCCGCGCCTTCGCCAAGTCCCCATCGCCGGCCCCTGCTTCTGCTGCATCGGGAAGCTGCAGTTCCAGCAGAGATGGACGAGCACCTGGATCCGCCCGCCTCCGCCAATCCCTGACCTCGCCGGAGCCGCTTCCCGCAGTGCCGTCGTCCTCATCGCCGGCAACCGCTGCGCCCGCAAGTTCCTCTGCTTCCCTGCTCCAAATCGAGCGTCGGGCGTCGCTGCCTCCCCACGTGCCGTCCCGGAGTCCCGAGCGCCTCCGCAAGCTGCTCCGCCGTGCCGTCTCCGGACCCTGCTCGCCGGAGCTGTGCCTTCCCCCATGCCCGCGAGCCCGCGCCGGCCATCTCCTTCGCTGGCAACAACGAACCAGGGTGGCCATGGCCCCTGCTTCGAACGAACGGGCACTGCCACGCTGTGCGTTGACCACGCCCCAGCCCAGATCCGCCGGCCCAAGAGGCCCGTGGGTGAGCAGCACCTCCCTCCAGCCCTTTGTGCCTGTTGGGCCAGTTCAATTTCCGGCCCGTTATGTTTTTTTTTTCAGTTCAGGAGGATTTTTCCTAATATTTCAGAGAGTGCAGTTTGCAGAAAACCCCTTGAACTTCATGCATATTTAAACTCACAAACTAAGCATCACATGTAAAAACTTAATATATTAAACTTGCTTAGAATTTTGTGTAGATTAATAATATGCCATTTTAAATCATGTTTAAAATGTCTAAATTGTTGTTTGCTTTAATTTGCCCCTATGCCATGCTAAAATGTTTTCTTTCATAACTAAATAACCGTAGCTCCAAATTTAATAAATTTTATATGTAATGGGGTGGAAAGATGCCTAGTTTAACATGGTGGCACCAATTTGCATGTTTAACAACCATAAAATATGGTTTAGGGAAGAACAGTATCAACCTAATATTTGCATATGGGGATTTATCAGAATTGTTGTTCGTTGCTTCCGGCCTCATTTAAACTTGCCTAGATAGATAGTTTCATTATGCTTCACCTCTTGCCATGCTAACAATATTTAATCTTGTTGGGTACATAAATGAGAGTGAACTAAATAAGTCACGTGGTGTTCCGTCAATATGCGACTCGTTGCATATTGAGCTCCACTTAATTTGTAGGGTTGTTTGTGCACTTTGCCATGCCATGCTTCATTAATCCGGACATGCATCATACTTGGTTGTGCATCATGCCATGTTCATGTGATGGTTGTTTTACTATGTTGTTTGCTTCTTTCCGGTGTTGCTTCTTCGGGTTGGTTCCGTTAACGTCGCGTTTGTGAGGACCCGTTCGACTACGTCCGGTTGTCTTCTTCATGGACTCGTTCTTCTTCCTTGCGGGATTTCAGGCAAGATGACCATACCCTCGAAATTACTTCTATCTTTGCTTGCTAGATGCTTGCTCTTTTGCTATGCCTATGCTGCGATACCTACCACTTGCTTATCATGCCTCCCATATTGTTGAACCAAGCCTCTAACCCACCTTGTCCTAGCAAACCGTTGTTTGGCTATGTTACCACTTTGCTCAGCCCCTCTTTTAGCGTTGTTAGTTGCAGGTGAAGATTGGAGCTTGTTTCATGTTTGGAACATGGATATTTTGTTGGGATATCACAATATTTCTTATTTAATTAATGCATCTATATACTTGGTAAAGGATGGAAGGCTCGGCCTTATGCCTGGTGTTTTGTTCCACTCTTGCCGCCCTAGTTTCCGTCATATTGGTGTTATGTTCCTGGATTTTGCGTTCCTTACGCGGTTGGGTTATAATGGGAACCCTTTGACAGTTTGCCTTGAATAAAACTCCTCCAGCAATGCCCAACATTGGTTTTACCATTCGCCACCTAGCCTCTTTTTCCCTTTGGTTCTGCAGACTCAAGGGTCATCTTTATTTGAACCCCCCTGGGCCAGTGCTCCTCTGAGTGTCGGTCCAAACTGAGCTGCCTGCGGGGCCACCTCAGGGAAACTTGAGGGTTGATTTTACTCGTAGCTAGTCTCATCTGAGTGTGCCCTGAGAACGAGATATGTGCAGCTCCTATCGGGATTTGTTGGCACATTCGGGCGGATTCTGAGCCAGATCGGGTCTTCCCGCTAGAAGGAATATCCTTCGTTGACCGTGAGAGCTTGTGATGGGCTAAGTTGGGACACCCCTGTAGGGATTTGAACTTTCGAAAGACGTGCCCGCGTTTATGGGCAGATGGGAATTTGTTAATGCCCGGTTGTAGAAAACCTGAAGTTGACCTTAATTAAAATACATCAACCGCGTGTGTAACCATGATAGTCTCTTCTCGGCGGAGTCCGGGAAGTGAACACGGTGTTGGAGTTATGCTTCACGTAGGTTGTTCTAGGATCACTTCTTGATCATAGTTGTTTGACCGTGCTTTTGCCTTCTCTTCTCGCTCTCATTTGCGTATGTTAGCCACCATAAATGCTAGTCGCTTGCTGCAACTCCACATCATACCTTGTCCTACCTATAAGCTTAAATAGTCTTGACCGCGAGGGTGCGAGATTGCTGAGTCCCCGTGACTCACAGATACTTCCAAACCAGCTTGCAGGTGCCGATGAGACCGTGCAGGTGACGCAACCAAGCTCAAGGAGGAGCTCGATGAAGATCTTGTCCTTTGTGTTGTTCTGTTTCCAGTTGATCAGTAGTGGAGCCCAGTCGGGACGATCGGGGATCTGTGTAGCATTGGGGTAGTCTTTTTTTATTTTGGTTCCATAGTCGGACCTTGATTGTATCTGGATGATGTAATGCTTTATTTCTTGTATTGTGTGAAGTGGCGATTGTAAGCCAACTATGTATTATTTTCCCTTATTGTATTACATGGGTTGTTTGCGAAGATTACCTCACTTGCGACATTGCTATCAATGCGGTTATGCCTCTAAGTCGTGCTTCGACACGTAGGAGATATAGCCGCATCGAGGGCGTAACAACTTCCATCTTGCAACATGAACGTGTCGTGGTCACAACATACATACTCAAAACAAATCATGAATACATGAGCAAGAAGAACTAGCAACGGCGACCACAATCAACTGTACGCGATGGGCAAAGCAATGGACTTGGAAAGCATGAGATTTTTCATTTAGAACCTTTCTTTGCAAACCATTAAATACATCTCTCATGTTTAAAGTTGTGTCATATCCTCACCCTCGTAGCCTTGAAATTGACAACTTGTAATGATCAAGAAGCATTGCAAGAGGTACCTTTGGTGCCCAAAACGTAGTATCTTTTATGTGGCATAGACAAAGAATTGTTCACATACCTACAAAAAATAGGATGAATAAATAAATAATGGTTGAATGGAAAATTGAAATATATAAATGAACCAAAATACAAAAGATACTTACTAACCTCAACATTACTCCATTTGTTATTTCACGGATATATTGTGTGACTCATC
Source organism: Triticum dicoccoides (assembly GCF_002162155.2). Lineage (NCBI taxonomy): Eukaryota > Viridiplantae > Streptophyta > Magnoliopsida > Poales > Poaceae > Triticum > Triticum dicoccoides. The sequence goes on along the minus strand of NC_041384.1, from coordinate 126,962,565 downwards.
AATAAGAACAAAGAACTTTTTATCACCAAGCTCCCCCATAATCACTTCAGTGACTTCTATGCACAACACCTTGCAAGGTCATTATGTATGTCGTCGGAAGTCATCTTGCAGTTATATCCTCCAGGATCAAAAGTTTCTCTCACTTCTTTATTGTTATCCTTATAGAGAATAAGTTAAGTGGATCTTATATAATCTATGTGATTCCTCACTTGCACAAGCCAACTTGGTTGAAAAACTTTGTCTTTGATTTATGAAATCATCATAATGCCTAACACAATTGTAGTGACAACTATTCTAACCACCAAAATGCTCAGGCAAGGCTTTATATGCATGTTTCTAGTCTCTGAAACATGTTTTGGTGAAGACTCCAAAGCCAAAGTGTTATGCCCTTCGAGGTTCTTAAACAACAATAGAAATAAAAGGTTGCATCCTCGGACTCGGTATATTGTATCAAGTTATACTTTTGTGTTCCATGATTGATAAAATGATCTTTAGTTCATGTGATGAAATTCTAATATTTTTATTAGGTTTGACCCTTCGATATGTATGCCTTCTTAACTTTGTCTTGAATTTCTGGTGCATATTCAACAATTTGCTTCCTCAGTGCGTGATCCGGTTGAATTTCCATTGTTGGCAACATGATTTGGGGTGTCTTGTTCTAGTTCTAGATGCACAACATCTACATTCTAAATACCTGCTCTAGGAACCAAACACCTCATCATATTTGAAATTTAGTAAGTTAAGATTAAAATTAGATGATTTGCAATGATTCAACTAACTTATAATGGTGAGGTTAGATCAATCAAAAAAACTAACAATACCTATGTGAAGTGGAGATCGATTTTACATCAATCAACCTGCTCGGGGTGATAGAACCTTAACTACCTATGTTATCGATGGGTGAGCATTGAGATCAGGGATCATGAGGGTTCCCTTTTAGAGATTCGGACAGGGGTCAAGCACTTCAGATCACTTAAGAGATGAGGCTTTGTTTATCGAGGTTTAGGACGCCGAGGAGGTGTAACACCCTTCGTTCTACATGCTAGTTCTTGCCCTAGAGAAAAATGTATGTTGTTACAAGATTGCTCTCCTCCTTTCCACGACTCTGGTTCCTCACTTATATATTACGGGGGTAACCACAATAACCCCTTACGCTCCTCTCCAATGGGTACCATAGACGATGTAATGAAGGAATCCACCATTGCCTCCCCCATAAATCATGTCGATGAGGTACGAGCGCGTCATACCATGGATGAAACCGAACGCTTTAAGAGCATGGTTATTAGTATAGCCACCTGCTTGCTATATGATGCCACATCATCACAAGTTAGCATTCTTAACTATTCACACAATAAGGGTGGCTATAAGGTTAGATTTTTTTCACTCTCTCTCTCTTTCTTTCTTCTCATTAAATGTTTTTCCTAGGAGAACATGTAGAGGCTTACCCCTTCACTTTTTTCTTGTCTCCCTCCTCCACATTGGCAAAAGTGTCATGTAAGCAGGCTTATATCCCACTACTGTACTTGCTCTAAACCATGTATCATGCTTGACAAGTGACAACTCCTAGACAACCCCCTGCCGCTCTCCCCCTGGAGTGATGGGAGCAACCCTAGCCGCCGACGGGCACCCCAGTGTCTGCCATCTCCCACGTCGCCACGGCCGAAGGGCTGGCCGGCAAAGCCGTGCCGTGGCCCAGGATGGCAGCGACGGGGTGGATCATCTCCGTCGCGCACATCGCGTGTCCGCCCCCGGCGGTCCCATCTCAATGAGGCATGGGTGCCCCCTTCCAGCTCCTGCTCCTCCCCTCACCGATCTAGTGCGGTGTGCCTTCGCCTCCTCCGTGCAGCCCCCTCCCCTCTGACAGCGCATACCTGTCACTATGAGTGCTATTGCATGTTGGGGTACTGCATGCGGGTGTTGTGGGTGCTCGGAGCGGTCGCTGTCTTGCCTCACACAGGCAGTCGTCTCCCATGGAGCCTCTTCCCCTTCGAGTTCTGGTGGAGGCTCTGGCATGGTTCCTTGTGAGGCAACAGTGGCGACTTCCCCCAGCGGCGGCTGCCTTTGGCGGCCACCTGCCAGGTGGCGTGTGTGCGTGTGGCGCCTCACAGTGGGTTTTGTTGCAGCTACTCTGCCCCGGAGGCTATGGCTACGTTATCCAATGTCCGTGGCTTGCCGACGTCTTCTCCCGTTGCAGCCACAACCTCGATGATCCAGTAGCCCCATCCCTTCCAGCTAACTCAGCTCGTCGGTGCCTTGACAGCTACGGCCCCGACAGCTGGAATCTATGTTCCTCCTGTCTCTAGCTTGTCGGTGTCATTTGTCGCTGTCACTTCTCCCGCGCCGGTTCTCTCTACCTCACTGTCTCCCCGACCCTGCACACCTCCAAGCCTCGCCTTGTGCTAGATCATATGCTCATGTGCCTGGTGGGATCCTGGGCCGCCCTTTGGCGACAGGTGCAACCCCACCAACCCCTTACCATCATGGCAGTTCCGACCAGATGTGGCATCCTCATCTCCGATTCCAGATGTAGCGGCAATCAGATTGCTCAGACTACGACGAAGAGAAAAATTGTGCTTGTCTTGCCGATGCTGGCAGCAGCGCCACCTTTGGGCATCGTTTTCCCTTCCCAGAGGCACTTTCATGGTCTTCATCAGTGCCCCTCTCTGAGCTTAGGGGAAACCCTAGGTCCGGTTCTCCGGATCGGATGACAATGACGTCTCGGTTCATGGCATCACTCCCCTTCATGAAGGTGTCATCTTGCTTGCTTGTCGCATCCCCGGTATGGGCTTTGGCAATGTTGGATGTCATGCAGGTTCGGCCTACCTCTCTTGGTCGGGCTTGGTGGATTATGGCTATGTTGTTCGGACCGAGCATCATGTGTCCCTCTGCTTCGGGCACCATGTTCACACCTACTTGCGTTCGTGCCATGTGTTGTACCCTTCTTTGTACTCATTCTATCCCCTTCTATCATTGAAAAGATACACAACCTTGCGTATTCGTGAAAAGACAACTCCCAAACCCCTGACTAGTATGAGCTAGTAGGCTCCACCATCGTTGTGCCCCCTATGGTGTGGGCCATGGCATACGCATAAGCGTACTGATTGATCTGAGAGAGTAAGATGGGTCCCATCAAGGGAAAAAACTTCTTGACATGTAACCATTTCTAATTTGTGTTGTGGAAGCTTTTGTTATCAGAGGTTAGCAGCTAGAACTAAATCATAAACATTGTTGTGCAAGTCTTAATAAAGCAATATTATGGAGAGTTTACAAGTTAACAAAGTAAAAACAAAATCTCAAGAAGTAAACAAGTAGGAGAAAATGACGTTGGGAGTTACCATGTGGCATTTTTTGATAAAGGACATTTCATTCAATTCATATATCGAAGTGATACAACCACATTAAAAGAAAGTCCGACCTCTGCATGGCACGATGCAAACAACCAACACGTTAACAACAACAATACAAATCATTTTTTATAAATAATAAAAGGTCCAGCCTAAGGTGGGGTAGATCCTATCCGGAGATTACACCGCCAACCATGATGGGAAAAACCTCCCTGGCCGTATGCTCCAGCCGGGTAGCGCCATCATAAAAAGGTCTCTGTCCTTTAGCCTCGGCTAGATAGACCAAGTACGGATCCATCGCATGCATGCATGCATGAATAACTAACCTACGGATGAGACGAAACAAATTATTATTAAAAACCGCATAATTCGTGGTAAGCTAAAATGCCCAACATAAGGTAGCTGCCTCCACAAGATTATGTGTAGAAAATTATTTGTCGATACCCCGCATCCAATGGCACGAGCAAACATATTATGTGGACTACGTCGGGGGGGGGGGGTAAAGATTTTAAGCTACTTGAACTATGCCCTACACCGCACAAGCAAACTTTCACTCAAAAAATAAGTGTTTAATAGACTCGTCATGTTGGCAAAAGACACATGTCTTGCTACCTTGCCAATTGCGGTGTGCCAGGTTATGTCTAGTTATTATTATCAACGAGAGGAATATCTTCACTCAAAGAGGAATTTTGAGCTTTCACAATTTATTATTATCAACCAGAACATCGGTATGGGCAATCGCATTATACAAGGAATTGATAGAAAACCTGCCATTCTGATGCAGGTTTCATCGAAACTCGTCCGGTTCATTTGACAGCTGAATGGGCTCTAAACACATGAGCAATGCATTCCATGCTACAATGTGAGGCCCTAATAGGTCCCTACAAAAAGAATTATTAGGGTTTTCTTGTCCCAAAACCTAAGCCAGTGTGAAAAACTTATGTCTAACAATTCGATTCACGCTAGGGTATTGCACCATAAGTGGGGTGGCGCCTCAACCAACCTTAACTGAGAAAGTGGAAAATTGGAAAAGAAATTCATTGGCCTTCATCAAGCCATACCAAAATTGTGAATCACCGGTTTCCAATTAATTTGAGAAATGGCTTTGGAACCCACATATTTGTTACGAATGATTTCCTGCCATACCCCGTTTTTAGTGAGGAGTTTCTAAACCCATTTACTGAGAAGGGCGGTGTTTCTAATATCAAGATTTTGGATTTCAAGACCCCCTGACTTTTGGGACGGCAGACAAGAGGTTGGCCTTCCAACTGGCTAGACGTTTCTCAAGTCTCTCTTCCACATGTTAGACGTTTCTCAAGTCTCTCTTCCACATGTTTCCACTCGGCAATAGTTTAATGCCGATAGTGAATCAGAATACCCAAATACCAAATAGGAAATTGCCCGAGCTGGTAGCCGAAATCTCAGCATACTCAGATGTTGTTTCCGCGACTTCACCAAAGCCGAAATTTTCACTCTTATGAAAATTAGTTTTAAGACCAAAAAGCTCCTTAAAAGCACATAATAAGAGATTGATGTTTCTCATTTATCTAGGTTGTGATTCATAAAAAAGCATAGTACCATCCGCATATTGTAGAATGGACAGGCCATCGTCTACTAAATAAGGAATACCACCGTTAATCTGACCGGCTACTTTAGCCCAGTCAGCATTCTGAGAGCATCTTCAGCCGGACTTGAAAAATCCGATCCCTCAAACACCCGCGGATAGTGACCGATCACGCCTCAAATTAGCCACTCTGCACCCGAGTCTCTCATATTTCAACCCCTAGATCCATACAAAGTATGCAAAAGAAATCCTACGTACTGCCCTAGCTAATCTTTGTCATCGGAGATGTCCATGACGTCGGTGCCGGGCGCTGGGTGGACGGACGCGTAGTAGGGCTCCGGTTCATCCTCCTCCAGCTCGACCTCATCCATGTAGGCGAGCATCTCCTCCTCCTCCGTGGCCTGTTGCGCCTCCATCTCTTGCCGGCGACAACATCTAGCCTCCGTAGCCGACTCCAAGCGGAGGGAATCGAGGATGGTCTACTGCTCTGCCTGCAGATCCGCATTGCCAGCATCCCCCATATCCTCCTTCGGCTCCTCCTCATCCTCCTCAACCTCCTCGTCCTCCTCCTCCTCCAACTCCTCCTTCGGATCCACTGCATCCAGAGGTAGCCCCGCGGTGACCCGGGCTTCGTGCCTTGCCCAGATCTGCACAAGGAGCTACAGTCGGCGCTCTGGCGTTAGAAATGGGTAGCTCCTCACCTGGCGGTGTGGGGACATGGCTACTAGTGGTGGTGGACGAGGAGTGGAAAGTGGCGGCGGCGATGGACATGCGGAGCAAAACGTGGAGGGGTAGGGTTTCGGTGCCGGCGGTCGGCTTAAATAGTCGTGTCTAGCTCATTGGTTAAGGTGACTCCATCAAGCTCCGTACTAGATATACCCAGGAGGTCCATTTACCCTTGATGAGAGCCCTCCTAAAGTGGATATTTAAAAAGACATCATTATTGTTGTGCTCACAAAAGTATCCTTGTGTTGCCCAATATTTTAAAATTAAAGAAATATATTGTAAGCCTAAAGAGCTAGAGAGAATTCCTTATTTGGCCCTTTCTTAAAATTTGGTTCCCTATTTGGCCTAAAAAAACTATTTTCTTCCTTATTTGACACCCAAAAGTAAAATTTGTTCCCTATTTGGCACTTCCATCTATTTTGACCACTAACGGTGTTATGTGCAAGGTGAAAAGACCATTCTACCCCTGATGTTATACATGGCTAAAAAAGATGGTTCGGTTCTTTAGCATGACAGGCTTGCAACTCCTCGCATTCGGACATATACTACTGTACTGCCTTGCATCTTCCTCTTTTTCAGAAAAGAACTCAGATTGTTCAGATTCTTTGCCAGGAGAGTCCCCGGCTTTCGAGCCCTACTCGTGGGAGTTGCTTTATCCATCATTGCTATTGGCATCTTGGTGTTAAACAATTCATTTATATAAACACTTTTGACATAGAAAAATCCTTCTTGGGTTGATTTGTGTGCCACTCGTCATTAGAGAGTGAAACGTCCGGTCTAGCCCTTAGCTGAGGGATCTTCACTCCTGTCCTGTCATCCATATCCGTACACGGTATGCATCCATGCATGCATGAGGGGACTTTAGCAGCACCACCGTACCGTTCCTGCTGCATGTATTAACGTACGTACGTACCGTTAGCCTCTCACGGATGCATGTACTAACGTACTAACTACACTCCTAGCTAGCTAGCTAGCTCTTTGACTTAAGCAGATGCAAATACATATGCACCAGCGGCGGCCTGTGTTGGACTTAATCACAATTAACTTGAATTAGTTTGAGTTAACCATCTTAGCACAGGTACTATACACACGGAAAGATGAATGATTAGAAGCGGGCTATTCGATGAATCGATCCATGCATGAAATATATACACTACTGAATATACATACAGGAAAAACTTGTGCATGTACATCCGTCCAGCGACAATGTATATTTTTACTCACGAATCCTTGAGCATCGTAGTCTGCTGGCGAGTCGGGCATCGAGCTGCTCTCTATTCTCTTTCTTTCGCCTCGAATAAAAACTGGTTCAGTGGAACGAATGAAAGATTGTTTTTTCAACCTTGTATGGCATCAGGGGTAGAATGGTCCTTTCATGTTGCACTTAACACTGTTTGTGGCCAAATTAGACAGAAATGTCACATAAGGAATAAATTTTACATTTGGGGTCAAATAGGGAAGAAAATTTTTTTTAGGCCAAATAGGAAAGCAAATTTTAAAAAATGATCAAATAAGGAATTCTCTCAAACAAGGGATATGGTGATTATGACTACTTGACGCATATGGCAGTTACGTAATGATTCTGCACATAGAAAGAGTGAGACCGCCGTGGATGTGACTGTTGATTATCTGGACAATTACTATAAGTCCATCAATTTGGTCAGGATGTATAGTGTGGATGAGATCATCAAAGGAAAGATGCCACTGGGCGACATACATCGTACAGAGAACATACAGTGTTTACAAATTCTCGAGCTGTGGCCTCACCCACCTGAAGGCTGGGTTGCTCTTTCAGTAGATGGTTCGTACTCTGAACAGGATGGACGTGCATCGGCTGGGATGGTGTTGCGGAACAAGGATGGAGCTGTGATTTTTGCGGCGTACATGTATATATTCAATTGTAATGATGCATTGGAGTCGGAGATCCATGCTCTTATGCAAGGACTGGCACTGGCCAGTCAACATTCTGACAAACCGGTGATCGTTCAATCGGATTCTATAAACGCGTTGGCTATCCTTTCGGGCGACACTCTTTCTAAGTCTGCATACGGTCATTTAGATGCAGATATTAAAGCAATTTTGGTTGATAGGATTTTTGTTTCTATGAAAATTAGTAGAGTGCAAAGCAGGGTAGCACATCTTTTGGCACACTATAGCCGTACCGAGTGTTGTACTGCGGTATGGTTAAATTTGAGTCCTCCGTGTTGTGAGGAGCAGCTGGCTCGAGATTGTAACCCTGTAATAATGGAATAAAGCTCTTTCACCCCGCAAAAAAGTGAATTCTCTCAAAGTGCTATCCCGAAGCAAAGTTTCCTCCCAAAAGCGCGTGGTACGATCATTTCCAACTTTTGATTTATTCCTATTAAAAATGCAATCTTTGTTATCAAACCTTTTCAAAATGGCGATTCATTCTACTATGTTGTAACTTGAGACAAAGTTCTAGAGTGTAGATATTTGTTACGCAATAACTAAATCCACACTCCATCACCCCCTAAGCAAGCATGTAAAGCCATCTACTCAGCAAATGTTTATTTTTAATCTCAAGATCCTCCATTGCCAGCTTACCTTGGTCTTTAGGTCGACACATGATATCCCACCTCGCAAGGCGATAATTAGCCTTATGTTCATCACTCTGCCAAAAAAAATCTAGAATGGAAAAAATCAAGTCTTTGCTGCACACCTATTGGTAGTTTAGGGTGTGTTTGGTAGGATGCATGAGGACAAAAGTTTTTAATCCTACCCACTTTTGCTTGTTTGGTATAGTGCATGGGCTCATCTAGGCTGGGCTATGCTCAACTAATGCAAAAAAGGGCCCTCGGCCATGCCCATCTCATGCACCCAAAGAGGGTGCATGGAGGCAGCCATGCTGGCCCCGACCCTCGTCCCCGCCCACCAGACCACATCCAGATATGTTTAAGTTTTCAAAAAAAAATCATAATTTCAAATTTTGTTTAATTTTCAAAAATAGTCATAATTTAAAAATTGTTAAACTTTCGAAATTTTTTAGAATTTCAAAATGTTTTAAATTTTCAAAAAATGTTCAGAATTTCAAATTGTGCTTAAATTTTCAAAAAATCTTCAGAATTTTGCATTTTATTTAAATCTTCAGAAATGTTCAGAATTTCACATTTTTTAAAATTTTCGAAAATGTTTAGAATTTCAAAAAAATCATTTTTTAAAAAAAATCTCAAAAAAGTTCAGACTTTCAAAATATGTTTACATTTTCAAAAAACATTCGGAATTTTAAAATTTCCTTAAATTTTCAAAAAGTGTATAGAATTTTAATTTTTTTTACATTTTCAATAAATGTTTAGAATTTTAAAATATGTTTAAATTTTTGTTCACATATTTTTTAATTTTGTTCACCATTCAAAAAAATTATTCAGAATTTAAAAAAATTCAGCATGTCTAAACACATGCAGGCTGCCAAACAAAGTCTCAACTCAGCATGTCTCAGCGCATACACCGCTGCCAAACAACAGCAAATGCATGGGCTCAACATTTGTACACGCAACATGTATCAGAGGAGAACAACTAGGCTAGGTCCATACATACTACCAAACACACCCTCAATGAACGAGAGCATGAACATAGGCAAAATCGCGAGCGCTGAGTTAACTAGTATTATACATTTCCTGTCTTTATTAGTCAATTTGCGATGATGAATTGGTATCCCGAGATAACCAAATGGAAGACACCAATCTCACACCAAACAATTTCTTATAATTCCTCTCTTCTTCTTTGGCACTTCGAAAGCAGAATAGTTCATCCTTGTGGAAATTATCTTAAGACTCGACAATTGTTCCAAATACAAAACCCCAATTTCATATTCACCACCTTGTCCATATCATGTTCCATAAATATGATGGTGTCGTCTGCATATTATAGAATGAAAACACCTCCATCAACTGAGTGTGAGATTAGACCACCTACAAGACATTCTCCCTTTCCCTACCAATGAGAACTGCTACCATATCTGCGACAATATTGGAAATAATCGGCGACACAACATCACCTTGTCGTAGACATTCTTGGGTGCGAAAATGTGACCAATGTCATCATTCACCTGGATCCGCACACTACACCCCAAACAAAAGTTGGAACCTGTTGTTACCAAGCAAGATCAAAACCTTTATTTTCTATGCATGATGCAAGAAAGGCCATTTAACTTTATCGTAAGTATTCTCGAAATCCACTTTAAAGATAACTCCGCCAAGTTTCTTAGAATGGATCCCATGTACATCTTCATGCAAGACGAGCACCCCCTCTAGGATGTGATGCACATGCATGAAGACAGTCTCTGTAGCGCGAACCACGGTATGAGCTATTGTGATTAGTTTATTTGTACCCACTTTAGTAATCTTAAAACTGACATTAAGTAAGCAAATAGGCCTAAATTTCTCAATTCATACCGCCTCTTCCTTCTTAGCTAACAAAGGCATCGTTACAAAATTGAGCTTAAACAACTGAAGCTCACTATTAAACAAATCAAGAAATATGGGCAATAGGTCTCCCTTAATCTTACTCCAACATCTCCGATAACATTCCGCAGGGAATCCATCAAGTCCAGGCACTTTATTACTTTTCATTTCCAATATCGTCTCATAAGCTTCCCTCTCTGTGAAGGGTGTTGTCAACACAACATTCTCTTCCGGACAGAGCTGTGGAATACCCCTCCCCCCCACTATATTTTCATCCATCGGCACGAAGTTAGATATGCCCCCCCGAAAAGTTTCTTATAAAAGTTTGAGATGTAGGAAATATGTTTATCTTGACCTATAATGGTTCCCTCATCTTGTTCAAGTTCAACAATCTTCTTATTTCTTTTTTTTTTCAATTTGTAATGAAAGGGAAAATTGGGAATTACTACCCCCTCCCGTACCTCCTTCAATTTGACACGTTGGGCCAATTTAACATCTTCCTCTTCTCAGAAGTTTAGCCAAATGCTCTCCAGCCTTGCTTTTAGCAGCACTCTCTGTTCACAAGAGGGATGTTGCTTCAGCCTTAATGTCTAACTCATCAATAAGTCGAATGAGTCTGTCTTTCAATTTTATAAAAAACACTCACATTCTTAGCTAAACGCGATGCCTGTTTTTGTACTACCACCATTTAACATTCGTGCTGCCACTTTTTTCCTTCGCCCATTCTGAAGCCATGGACTCCATAAATCCTTCCCTTTTGTACCATGAAAATTCAAAAGAGAATGCGATCTTGTTCCCCACATGAGCCACCTCACTGGAGTCAACGAATAAAGGTGTATGATCAGACAGACTAACACCCGCACCATTATGAGAGGGGATTTTTATTCGCATTCCACACTTGCTAAAACACAGTCCAACTATTCATAAGTTTGATTCTCTAGATTGTTAGCGTGGGTATATTATCGACTTGTAAGAGCTATCTCTCACAAGTCAAGGTTCTCAATAATAGCCTTAAGCATGAAAGATCATCTACCATCAAAATTACCATTATTCTTCTCATCGCTCTGATGAATAATGTTAAAATCTCCTCCACAAAAAGGTGCAAATTCTCATCTCCACAGACACGAACTAATTCATCTAGGAAGGCGGGCACGTGCTCAGGTCATGCTGCTCCATAAACCGAAATGAGAGCCCAATCATAGCCATCAACTTTCGACTACACGTGAAACTTGACAGCATAATCACCCACCTCCATCTTCCTGACCTGAAGTAAAGACTTTCCAACCCCAAGTAAGATTCCACCAGATCACCCCCGAGGAGGATGGCAATACCCAAAAATCCAAACCACCTGAAATAGTGCCCAAAAATTGCAAAGTAAAATTGGGTTTACCGATCTCTAATAGGGCAATAAAATCCAACCTTTCTTTCCTCGTCGTTTAATCAATAAACATACGCTCCCCCAAGTCTAGTAGAGATATGCTATTTCCAAAAGATGCCTCTCATAATTCATCGTGATATTTAACCCTTAACTTATTCCTAGAACTATATCACACTGCAGAAAAATCATGTTGTATTCGCTTCAGAGTGTGCATGTTCTTTTTCAGGGGCACATGAATGTTTGCATGACCTTCCTTTGCCTTAGAGCCCCTAGGAGTACCCGGAATATCTACATGATGTTGTAGCACCTCAACACTCATAGGAGCAAGATCCTCACATAACAAATCAATCACTTGAATACCCAACCCACTAACATCACTTTCCTCCATCTGTTTAGTGGCACAGTTTTGTAACATGACCATAGCTCTATCTGCCTCAGAGTCCAACAACTCATTAATAAACATCGTCGCCTCATGACTATTATTACCCAAGGAAACCCCAATGCTTGTCGTTTTATCTAAAATAACTTCCTTGGAAAACTTCCAAAATCAAAAAAATGTGTATTAACCAACATACTTGTAGTAGACTCGATATTGAGAAGCTTCGCCGCCCGCATGGAGCGACCCATCGGCAACTCATCGGCATCTGGATGCACTTGAATCCACTAGATCGTAGGCATATCCACCGAAGATGGATCAAGAATCCCTCCAAGTGTGATCACATCCGCCCTAGAGATGTAAGAAGGTCTAACAGGAACCATCGGTGAAGAAGATCACCTAGCTGCAACTGACAGTGGATGACTTTCGAGCTGCAGCCACAGGTGAACGAGGGAGGATTTCTAGCTGTAATAGTGCTCGGCGAGAGCACCTGCCTTGAATTTTCATGTAACGGCGATACAACAGCGGGCTGCACAAGGCTGACCTAGGAGGAAGAGACCCACTAATGGTGGCCCGCACAGGCGAGGGCTTCTGCCTCAGCGTGTCTGCCATAAGCCCAGTAGGTGACAACCCAGGAAACATGACCCTGGTGGGCTTGCCTAGCCCAACGCCACAATAAGGTCGAGGCTCAACAGGCCGCACCAAAAGTGGGACATCCTCACGCACCGGAGATTGCAACGGTGGCTCCTGCTCCGTCATGACATCACCTTCTACATGATTTCAAAGGAGACTAAGAGCTGAGCCCATTGCAGAAGACTAAAACCGTATACCCACAATTAGGGATGTAAACCCGGTCCCATGTAACCCTGTTTAAACCCACTTATGATCTAACAATTCAATATTTTGTTTTCTGGGGGAAAATTAACTGCGGGGCTGGCTAAAGCTAACTAAATGTGACTTGCGGACGCCGCTTATTTGCCATTTACATCCCTACCCACAGTCAGTGTAGAGGTTACCATCCTAGTCACAACTTGCGAAATAGGCACCAATGAGTTGTCTTTACGAGACACAAACTCAGTAGCCCCTCCTTTGCCATTACGTGAAGAATGGTCTCCCTCGGTTCCCTTCCCTTTATCAGCACCTTTGTCAGCCCCGTCAACGGACTTATCATTTTGATCATCGCCATTATGCATGTCATCACTCAGGAAAGGATGCCCTTCTATCTCTAAATGCAGTTCATAGCCAACACTCTTATAATACCAATTTACAAATTATGGGACCTCATCAATATTGATAACCCCCACGAATAGTTTAGCAACTCCATGCTTCCTTGTAAAAGGCATGTCCACCTTCTCTTGTTTGCCAATTGAAATAACCAATTCTTCAAACCTCCATCCCAACTTACGCCATCACAGACTTTGTGGAAGTCCAGCTTCAACACAATCATTGGCAATTTCCTTTTGTGGGTGTACTGAACCAGCTCAGCTGCGAGCCCAAAGTTCTCGACAATGCATCTTCCGCCTAAGAAACCTAACTGTAGAGGGTGGACAAGCTCGGGAGGATGTGTACAAGGGAGATACACATGTAATACTTAATTTCGAAGGGATACTCTTTTTTAGGTAATAGAATAATTGTTACAGTGTTGTTCCCTTTCAGGTTAGCTTCGAGATCATAGAATTCTCTCAAGAAACCGGTAAATTTTCCTTTGTTTATTTTAGTGCTTTGTAAATTCACTAGAGAAGTGATGCCGCTTGAAGCTACGTCTGTATTTTTTCAAAGAGGAAGGGATGATGCAGCACAACGACGGTAGGTATTTTCCTCAGATATGAAACCAAGATTATCGAACCAGTAGGATAACCAAGCAACACAACATAAACATCACATGCACACAAATAACAAATACTCGCAACCCGACGTGTAAAAGGGTTTGTCAATCCCTTTCGGGTAGCGGCGCCAGAAATTGGCATGTAGACAGGAGAAAGTTGTAAATATTGATAGATCGAACACCAAATAAAATAAATTGCAGCAAGGTATTTTTGTATTTTTAGTTTAATAGATCTGAAAATAAAAGGAAAATAAATAGATCGTGAAGGTAAATAATATGAGAAAGAGATCGGGGGGCGTAGGTTTCTCTAGTGGCTTCTCTCGAGAAAAATAGCAAACGGTGGGTAAACAAATTACTGTTGGGCAATTGATAGAACTTCAAATAATCATGATGATATCCGGGCAATGATCATTACATAGGCATCACGTCCAACATTAGTAGACCGACTCCTGCTTGCATCTACTACTATTACTCCACACATCGACTGCTATCGAGCATGCATCTAGTGTATTAAGTTTATGGAGAAACGGAGTAATGCAATAAGAACGATGACATGATGTAGACAAGATCTATCTATCTAGAGATAGACCCCATCTTTTTATCCTTAGTAGCAATGATACATACGTATCGGTTCCCCTTCTGTCACTGGGATCGAGCACCGTAAGATCGAACCCACTACAAAGCACATCTTTCCATTGCAAGATAAATATATCAAGTTGGCCAAACAAAACCCAAATATCGAAGAAGAAATACGAGGCTATAAGCAATCGTGCATATAAGAGATCAAAGAAACAAAAATACCTTTCATGGATATAAAAAGATAGATCTGATCATAAACTCAAAGTTCATTCGATCCCAACAAACACACCGCAAAAAGAGTTACATCATATGAATTTCCAAAAGACCATTGTATTGAGAATCAAACGAGAGAGAAGAAGCCATGTAGCTACTAACTACGGACCCGAAGGTCTACAAAGAACTACTCATGCATTATCGAAGAGGCACCAATGGAAGTGGTGAATCCCTCCGTGATGGTGTCTAGATTGGGTCTGGTGGTTCTGGACTCTACGGCGTCTGGAATTGATTTTCGTTGACTTCCCTAGGGTTTCTGAAATATTGAGGGTATTTATAGAGTAAAAAGGCAGTCCGGGGGCACCAGAGGTGGGCACAACCCACCAGGGCGCGCCTGGGCCTCCTGGCGCGCCCTGGTGGGTTGTGCTCCCCTCGGAGCACCCCCAGGCGCTGCCTTGGCTCATTGCGTGTCTTCTGGTTCATAAAAAATCTCCGTAAAGTTTCATTGCGTTTGGACTCCGTTTGGTATTGATTTCCTGCGATGTAAAAACATGCAAAAAACAGCAAGTGCCACTTGGCACTATGTCAATAGGTTAGTATCAAATAATGATATAAAATGACTATAAAATAATTATAAAACATCCAAGATTGATAATATAACAGCATAGAACAATTAAAAATTATATATACGTTGGAGACGTATTAAGAAGCCATCCAGATCCGGGCTTCCGTTGTTTGGAGACTTATTGATCCAATAAAATTTTCTAGTTACTCACCAATTTCCTCTTATCGGAAAAAGTTACTCACAAGTCTATGAAAATGCTAAATCTGATGTCAGATTTTTTGGCATGGCAAATCGAACATTTCTCATGGCAACTTGTATTGGCGCGTGGAGGACAAATTTAGTTGGTGAGCCCAGCAATTTTCTAGCAAAAAATGAACTAAAGCGAATTTTCCATCCTCGGCTAACATAATTTGACATAAAAAATGTTTGATTTGCCATGCCTAAAAATCTGACATTCGCTGAATATTCGGGTCCAATTGTATTTCTTATACATGAAGGTTTTTTCGTAATTTGAAATAGTAACTGATGCAACAGTAACACTCACCTACACAAATGGCTTTTACACTTACGAAGAGAACCCATGCTACCCAAAAATAAAAACCAAGGGAGTATAGGGCGGCACTAGTGGTCTCTCACAGCAACCTAATTCTGTCAAGGGTCGCGCATCTTCCACAATACTGTCGTCTCATTCTCTCCCCCCGGCCGCAGGTTGCTCTGCTCCCATCACCACAAAGCAAAACCCCAAAGAAAGACACCCACCTATTTATCTCGCGCTCCGCTCCTCTCCACACTACCGCGAATTGCCAATGATAGTGATACTTGCACAGCCCATCCTTCTCGGAGCGATCTGTCGATGGCCGAGGCCAAGCGCATGCACGAGCAGACCACCGGGTGCCTCCCCGTCGACCAGTCCTGCTTCGCGCTCTCCCGGCTGTCCAGCGCGTACCGCGCCACCCGCAACAACGACCCGGCCTGCTGCTCCACAACGTCCTACCTTGAGGTCCTCGGCATCTCATTCGCGACGCTGCTCATCATCCTCTTCGTGCTCTGCATGATACGCTGCTACCTCATGCGGCGGGCCGTGAACCGGGTCACGGTGGGGGCCGCAACGTCGACAGGCGCGGGGGCGACCGTGGTGGTCAAGAAGCGGCCCACCGGCCTCAGCGAGGACGCCATCGCCGCGCTGCCCAAGTTCGAGTACCGACACACGGCCGACGAGAGCGACCGGTGGGAGTGCTCGATATGCCTCTGCACCATGGCCGACGGCGAGGTGGCCAGGCAACTTCCTAGATGCATGCACCTCTTCCACAGGGCGTGCGTCGACATGTGGCTCACGGCGCACACCACATGCCCGGTGTGCCGAGCCGAGGTGGTCAAGCCGACGGACAACGACGAGAGGTTCCCGAAGACGCCGGCGGCCGAGGCCGGCCCATCGGTGCCGCCTAGGTTGGAGGATGGCCAGAGGGATTTGGAGGCGCAATTATAGCGTGAGAGGCGCATGCGTTTGCTCCCCTGGTTGTGTAGGTGTAATTTTTCTATTTTGGCGCCCCTTTAGGGAGGTGATTTTGAGCCATTTGATTTTATTCAGTCGGTTTTCAGGATAAGAATAACACGAAGAGAGAAGATAGTGATTTTTAGTATTTCTTTTACTACAAAAATGATTCTGGTATTCAACCGGTTGCTGAAAAAAGAAACGCACAAAATCAGAAGTTTTCTAAATTATAGAAAAATAGACGTTGAAGAGATGATTATGCATTAGACTTTTTTAGATATAATATCTTCACTTTATTGATTACCAATATTCAAAGAAATGCAAAGAAAGTCCGGAGAAGTGATCAAGATTTAAGAAGCCTACCGGGGGAACCTCCTATATGACTCATTTTGCATCGTATAGGAACCCGACGCAGGGGTGTAACGCAAACTGGACCGGCCCACAGGGCGCGAGGTGAAAAATCATGTAGATGTGCAACAGGAGTTGATACTAGCTCGGATTCAAACCCGTGACCCGTGTGCTGCACTGCGGCTGTTGAGTTCTAGTGACAGATGTAAAGCCCGACAATTAAAGCCCTCGTTGCAGCGGCAAAACTTAACACGTGGAAAAATATAACGAACAAAATTCTAGAAAAAAATGAAACTTGTGAGTTTTTTTATAAACATGACAAAATTTTCAAAATTTATGAATATTTCTTCAGTTTTGAACAAAAGTTGAACATTGGTAAAAAATTGAAATTCCTGATTTTTTTTAAAAAACTTGAAGATTTTTTGAATTTGGAGAACAAAATTTGAAATCAAGAAAAAACTTGAACATGGGAACCAATATTTGAAAATCCCGAAAAAATCTAAAAAACTGCAACATTTTCTGAATTTATAGAAAAAATTGAACATGGGAATACAATTTCAAAATGTGAATATTTTTTGAATTTAGGGAACAAAATTTTGAAATTGATAAGAAAATCGCCCACAAAATTTTGAAAACACAAAACAAAATATGTGAACAATTTTGTGATTTTGAGCCATTTGATTTTATCCGGTCGGTTTTTAGGATAGGAATAACACGAAGAGAGAAGATAGTGGTTTTTAGTATTTCTTTTACTACAAAAATGATTCTGGTATTCAACCGGTTGCTGAAAAAAGAAACGCACAAAAACAGAAGTTTTCTAAATCATAGAAAAATAGACGTTGGAGAGATGATTGTACATTAGACTTTTTTAGGTATAATATCTTCACTTTATTGATTACTAATAGAGAGAAGTTTGTATTACAACATCAAACTACCACCAAAGTCTAAAACACAACCCCGAACTACGAAACCGTCTAGTTTACAACCATGAACTACCAAAACCGGACAGAAAACAACCCTTGGTGGTATTTGACCGGTTTTGACCAATCAACAGCCTAGTCAACGCCAACTCATCTGCCACGTCCTCTGGTCAAATTTTGGCAAAAAGAAAAGTGTCCAGAAATTTTTGAAAAAAATCCTCAAAATCTACATACCCTCATATTAAATTTGGGAAAATTTCAACAAATTGTGCTGAGCTGAAAAAAGGAAGACGTGGCGGATGAGTTGGCACTAACTGGGTTGTTGACTGGTCAACACCGGTCAAAACCAGTCAAATACCACCCCAGGGTTGTCTTCTATCCGGTTTTGAAAGTTAAGGATTGTAAACTAGACGGTTTTATAGTTCAGGGTTGTGTTTTAGACTTTAATGGTAGTTTGGGGTTGTAATATGGACTTCTCTCTTACCAATATTCAAAGGAATGCAAAGAAAGTCCGGAGAAGTGACCAAGATTTAAGCAGCCTACCGGGGGACCTCCTATATGCCTCATTTTGCGTCATATAGGAACCCGACGCAGAGGGGTCACGCAAACTGGGACGGCCACAGCGCCCGAGGTGTAAAATCATGTGCCTGTGCTAAAGGAGTTGACACTTGTTGAGATTCGAATCCGTGACCCGTGTGCTGCTAGGGCTGTCGAGTTCTAGTGGCAGATGTAAACTGCGACGCTTAAAGCCCAAAATGCAACGGCAAAACTTAACACTTGAAAAGAATAACGAACAAAATTCCAAAATTCTAGCAAAAAGTGGAACTTTTGATTATTATTTTTTACAAACACGACTAAATTTTGAAAATTTCAGAATATTTTTTGATTTTGAAAACAAGTTTCACGTTGGAAAAAATATTTGAAAATCCTGAGTTTTTATTTTGAAAAAATGACATTTTTTGAATTTAGAGAACAAACATTTGAAATCTATAAAAAAATTGAACATGGGAACAAATTATTTCAAAATCCTGAATATTTTTTTAAATGCAACATTTCCTGAATTTACAGAAAAAATTAACATGGGAATACATTTTGAAACACAACTTATTTTTTCAATTTAAGGAAGAAAGTTTTGAAATTTATAATTTTAAAATCCCCACCAATTTTGAAAATGAAAAACAAAGTACGTGATTTTTTTGTTGAAATGGAAACATTTTTGTAACTTTAAAATTCTTAAAAAATAAAAAGATTTAAACATTTTTTGAAAATAAGCGAACAATTTCCGTGAAAAGTACAGGTCGAGGGCACTTTCCTGTGGAATGGACAGTGCTGATTCCTGTGGAGCGAACTGGCTTAGAGGAAAATATTCCAGTGGAAATCGGCCCTGCAGAATTCCTATGTGATTCCTCTGCACCGAACGCAGACTTAACGGGCCGGCACAACCTGAAGGATCGCGTGATCTCCTTGTGTGAATCGATGTACAGAGCGTCATATAGGATTTTCTGCTTGTCCGATCTTACAAATGAAAACCTAACAGTTAGCGGGCTGTTCCAAGGTGTTACTAATCATTAACAAAAAATTGAAATCGATAACAATTTTGAGTGTGGCTGATTTGCAAGGCCAAGAGCTGTGAGCCCGATGTGCATTGGACCGAGCCACGCTCCTCGACTATGACTTTTGAGATTATCTTCACTCCACTGACGATTTGTCAGCAAAAGTGTTTTGTTTCTTTAGCATTTTACATAATCTTGAAAAAATAGATTTTAAACTAAATCTGAATTCGGTTTCATAACTTGTGTCGAACAATACAAAATGATAATTGGCACAAATCATAAGATCATGCAAAAAAGAACTACTAGACAAGCATCACTAAGAAAAAATGACATTGCACAAAACATTGTTGGAACATATCCAATTCAAGGTCTAGGTTTGAACCTCCAATCAAGAGCTATAATGGGAAACCAGAATGACAAAAACTCAAACGCTAGCCTTAACAACAGTGCATGTTCAGCCTTATCTCGCAGTCAAACCAAACTCCAAGATGTATGTCGGAATATCTTGACATCAAAACGTGTGTGGTCTAAGTTACACCAAACGAAATACCAACTCAGAGTATGTGTGCGGTTGGAGCAGATGGCCATGGACATACCCTACATGGGTGGCTCTTTCCACTATTTTGACCTTCAGAAAACTTTAACACGATATGAACTCTTCAGAAATTTATTTCATGGTCTGACCCTTTTGGTAACGCCACAGCTTGTGACGTTTCTGCTCTATTTAGAAACGCCAAACCAGCCTACATTGCTCCCCTTTTAGATAAGTGGGAACTAGCAAAATGGGAACAGGCTGCTCAAAACGCCACACACACTGGTGTTTCATATTGCGGCTGCAACGCCAAACACTATGGCGTTTCCAGCAACGCCACAAACGCTAGCGTTTCAGCCCTGCCACATAGCTTCTCGACCAGGGCAGCAACGTAGGCTGGTTTGGCATTTCCAAATAGGTCAGCAACACCACAACTTGTGGCATTTTTGAAAAGGTCATATCGTGAAATAATTTTGTGGAGAATTCATTTTGTGCTAAAGTTTACAGACAAGGCCAGAATCGTGAAAAAAGGGCATAATCTCCAAATCGATCCACCACCTCCTTCGGCATAGGCGTAGTGTTGGTCCTATACGGTTACGTCGGTTATTCTTACTTTCTCTTGTCAGACTGTTAGTGTTTCCTTGTGTACAGCTTAGTTATGCAGAGACAGGGTGTTGCTCATCATGTTTTTGTATCTGCTTGATGCTACATTTTAAGTTAATAAAAGTGCTCTTTGTAAAAGAAATGCAATGATGCACAAACATTGTTTTTAAATCTATGTTTGCACTAGTTAAACCATTGGTGCTTAACTGCTTATATGAGGAGTTCTAAAACACATTAATGTACTTACGTATGGGACGCCCCTACAACGATTTTGCTTTCGAAAGAAAAGGACCACAAATTTGCGCCAGCAAGGACTTGAGATGGTTTTTTTGATAAAGAGAATATATTAATATCGCGGAGATACCAATTACACCCAGCCTCTGCAACAACTAAATGTCATAAGGACATTACGGATGCACACAGCCAAAAGATAAAAAGAAGAAGAAGAAAAAAGATCCCGCTATAGTGGTCGATTCCTAGTAGTTGCAGCACGAACCACCACCAAGGCAACACCTAAAGTTCAGGTTCTCCACAAGCGACACCTCCAAGAAATAAACAGTGCACAAGCGTCATCATTGCCCTATCATTGATTTTAGGTTTTCATCCTGGAGAATATTCATACTCTCAAAACAATTCCTTCAACAAGGACATTGCCCAACACAACCAATTAAGGCCTGACCTTGGGTTTTCACCCTAAAAGCCAAGACTATGTACTCCGCATGTGCCACCGCCACCACTTGCCGCTGCCACTGCTACGAGTCACAAATCACCAAGCAAACTCCTCATTGCCTTGAAGACTCGACCTACCATTACTAAGGCCTCAGACATCAGCCTCCATGACGTTCTCCGTCATTGTCTTTACCATGAAAATCTAAATACCGACATATCTCATAATGTCAATAGACAATGAAGCTTCGCATCACACCCTTCTAAAGCCACCCGGGCTAAAATAGGGACGTACACGACCGAATCCCATCCGTCCCAGAAATCTACATGCATCATTGATGTCTACTACACAACCTTCTTCTTGTAGACGTTGTTGGGCCTCCAAGTGCAGAGGTTTGTAGGACAGCAGCAAATTTCCCTCAAGTGGATGACCTAAGGTTTATCAATCCGTGGGAGGCGTAGGACGAAGATGGTCTCTCTCAAGCAACCGTGCAACCAAATAACAAAGAGTCTCTTGTGTCCCCAACACACCCAATACAATGGTAAATTGTATAGGTGCACTAGTTCGGCGAAGAGATGGTGATACAAGTGCAATATGGATAGTAGATATAGGTTTTTGTAATCTGAAAATATAAAAACAGCAAGGTAACTAATGGTAAAAGTGAGCATAAACGGTATTGCAATGATAGGAAACAAGGCCTAGGGTTCATATTTTCACTAGTGCAAGTCCTCTCAACAATAATAACATAATTGGATCATATAACTATCCCTCAACATGCAACAAAGAGTCACTCCAAAGTCACTAATAGCGGAGAACAAACGAAGAGATTATGGTAGGGTACGAAACCACCTCAAAGTTATTCTTTCCAATCAATCCGTTGGGCTATTCCTATAATTGTCACAAACAGCCCTAGAGTTCGTACTAGTATAACACCTTCAGACACAAATCAACCAAAACCCTAATGTCACCTAGATACTCCAATGTCACCTCAAGTATCCGTGGGTATGATTATACGATATGCATCACACAATCTCAGATTCATCTATTCAACCAACACATAGAACGTCAAAGAGTGCCCCAAAGTTTCTATCGGAGAATCACGACGAAAAGGTGTGCCAACCCCAATGCATAGGTTCATGGGTGGAACCCGCAAGTTGATCACCAAAACAAACATCAAGTGAATCACGTGGTATCCCATTGTCACCACAGATACGCACGGCAAGACATACATCAAGTGTTCTCAAATCTTTAAAGACTCAATCCGATAAGATAACTTCAAAGGGGAAACTCAATCCATTACAAGAGAGTAGAGGGGGAGAAACATCATAAGATCCAACTATAATAGCAAAGCTCGCGATACATCAAGATCGTGCCAAATCGAGAACACGAGAGAGAGAGAGAGATCAAACACATAGCTACTGGTACATACCCTCAGCCCCGAGGGTGGACTACTCCCTCCTCGTCATGGAGAGCGTCGGGATGATGAAGATAGCCACCGGAGAGGGATTCCCCCTCCGGCAGGGTGCCAGAACGGGTCTAAATTGGCTTTCGGTGGCTACGAAGGCTTCTGGCGGCAGAACTCCCGATCTATTCTGTTCTCCGATCGTTTTAGGGTATATGGATATATATATGTATAGGCGGAAGAAATACGTCAGGGGAGCCAAGAGGGGCCCACGAGGGTGGAGGGCGCGCCCAGAGGGGGTGGGCGCGCCCCCATACCTCATGGCTTCCTCGTTGCTTCCCTTACGTGGACTCCAAGTCTCCCAGGTTGCTTTCCTTCCAAAAATGAGTTCCATGAAGTTTCAGGTCAATTGGACTCCGTTTGATTTTCCTTTTCTGCGAAACACTGAAACAAGGGAAAAAACAGGAACTGGCACTAGGCTTTGGGTCAATAGGTTAGTCCCAAAAATAATATAAAAGTGGATAATAAAGCCCAATAATGTTCAAAGAAGTAGATAATATAGCATGGAGCAATCAAAAATTATAGATACGTTGGAGACGTATCAGCATCCCCAAGCTTAATTCCTGCTCGTCCTCGAGTAGGTAAATGATAAAAACAGAATTTTTGATGTGGAATGCTACTTGACATAATTTCAATGTAATTCTTCTTAAGTGTGGTATGAATATTCAGATCCGAAAGATTCAAGATAAAAGTTCATATTGACATAGAAATAATAATACTTCAAGCATACTAACTAAGCAATTATGTCTTCTCAAAATAACATGGCCAAAGAAAGTTCATCCCTACAAAATCATACAGTTTAGTCATGCTCCATTTTCGTCACACAAGAATGATCTCATCATCCACAACCCCGATGACAAGCCAAGCAATTGTTTCATACTTTAGTAATCTCAAACCTATAAACTTTCACGCAATATATGAGCGCGAGCCATGGACATAGCACTATGGGTGGAATAGAATATAATGAGGGGGATTATCTGGAGAAGACTAAAAAGGAGAAAGTCTCATATCAACGAGGCTAATCAATGGGCTATGGAGATGCCCACCGATTGATGTTAATGCAAGGAGTAGGGATTGTCGTGCAACGGATGCACTAGAGCTATAAATGTATGAAAGATCAACAAAAGAAACTAAGTGGGTGTGCATCCAACTTGCTTGCTCATGAAGACCTAGGGCACTTGAGGAGGCCCATTGTTGGAATATACAAGCCAAGTTCTATAATGAAAAATTCCCACTAGTATATGAAAGTGACAAAACAAGAGACTCTCTATCATGAAGATTATGGTGCTACTTTGAAGCACAAGTGTGGCAAAGGATAGTAGCTGTCACATCCCTAGCTTCTGGTGCTGCCTAGTGTTTGCATCATGTTTAAATTTTTGAAACTTGAACTGAGGAAATTTGGAAGCCTCAAAAACTTAAGTAAAAGAAGGGCAAAAACCCTAAAATCTCATTCATTGTTCCAAAATGCTCTTCTTAGATGTTTAATATTTTTGGCAAGGGTTTTGATCCAAACCAAAAATAATGAACATTTTAAAAGGATTTATTTTTGGGACCTTGAATTTAAATCATTAGCTATTTGAATTTGAATTATATTCATATAATTAGAATATAATTTCAAATACCCCTGAAATGTTTTATGAGCTTTTGGAAAAGTCCATCTAGCAAAACAAAAATATTCAGAGGAGTTTTTGGCATTGTTTGAATTATTTTTAAATTCAAAACAGTGGCAAAACAAATTTAAAAAAAAAGGAAAAACAGAACAGAAATAAGGAAAGAGCAGAAGAACTACCTGGCGCTCACCTCTCAGCCCACCTGGCCCAACTCCAGCTGGCGGCCCAGCCCACCACCGCTAACCCCCCTGTCGTCTTCCTCCCCTCGCACCGAAGCAGCTCAGTGGCGAGCGCCGACGCCGCCCTGGCCACCTCCTGCTTGCCACCGAAGCGCCCCCGACGCGTCTGGATATGCCCCGTAGCCCCCTCTGTCTCTCCCCTCGCTCTCTGCTCTCTCTCGACCCCTTCCCCCTCCTCCGCTCTCCCTCTCGAGCCCGAGCGCAGCCGCAGCCGTGCCACCGTAACGCCGCGGCCATCGTCTCCCCCTCGACCCCTCGCTGTGCCTGCGAGCTCCGTCTCGACGTCCCCGACCTCCTCG
>NC_041384.1:126769349-126937334 GCF_002162155.2 Triticum dicoccoides | reverse complement strand
GCGCCACCGTAACGCCGCGGCCACCGTCTCCCCCTCGACCCCTCGCTGTGCCTGCGAGCTCCGTCTCGACGTCCCCGACCTCCTCGACAAGCCACGACGCCACGGACGCGCTGCAACGCCGCCATCACCACTGTCTTCATCGCCATGGCCGGAGAATCGCCGCCGCTCGATTCGCAGCAACGAGGACGCCCCCGAGCTCACCAACCCCTTCGTTCGATCCCTGTGAGCTGCTGCGTCGATCCCCTCCCTCCCCTGGCACTTTTTCTCCCGCTAACGCCAATATCCACCGGAGCCGAGAGCTCTTCGCCGCCGGCCATGTCGCCGCCGTAGCCACCGTTGCCTAGAGCTGCAACCGAGCACGCGGCCGTGCTCAGTGCAACCCCAGGAGGTCGTAACACCCCTCTTTGCCTCCTGTCGTGCTCCCTAACCCCGAAACCCAGTTCACCCGAACGCCGGCGCCACCGTGAGCTTCATTCCGGTGAGCTCCGGCCACCCCAGCTCGCCCCGGTTGCACCGTTGGATGCGCGGGATCGCCAGCTTTCCGTAGAGCCCAACGGCGCCTCGAATGGTTCCCTGTATCGCAATCCCGAGCCGCCCCGCCGTTTCTGTCGTCGCCGGCGACAAGTCGCCGGCAGGTTTGACCTAATCGGCCCGGGGTTTGACCTCCCCTGACATGTGGGCCCAGGCGCCTGCTTAATTAGTGTTAGGTTAGTTAGTGTTAATTAACTTAGCTAATTAGATGAGCCACTAACATGCGGGCCCCGCCCGGCTAACCAAGTTAGTTAGGGTTAATTTTAATTAGGTTAGTTAGTCCAGACACTGACACGCAGGGCCCACAGGTCAGTTTGACCTGGACGGCGCCCGTTGACCTGCTGACGTCACTATGAGGTCATGCTGACGCAATAATTCCTTTCTAGAATTTAAATAAATCTTAAATGATTTAATAATTCCAGAAAATTGTATAAACTTCTAAAATTCATAGTAATTCAACCGTAACTCCAAATGAAATAATTTATATATGAAAAATTACCAGAAAAATTCAAGGAATCCATCTGTACCATTTTCATGCATGTTTGAACAATATTTGTCCTCTGTTTTGGACAAAACAAATAAAGGGCATTTAAATAATCATATATGGAGTTGGATTTTGAATCATGTATTCAAACCAACTTCATTTAAATCATAGCTAGGTGCATTAGCCCAAAACACATTCATATTGCCATGTCATAGCATGCATCATATTGTGCATTGCATTGATCGTGTTTCTTCTGTGTTTGCCGGTGTTGTTCCCCCTCGGTAGACGTTGTACCGACGATGTGATCGTTGACACTGATGAAGACTCAATGTTATCTTTAGAAGTGCCAGGCAAGCAAAACCCCCTTGTTCATTCTGATACAATCCCACTCTCTCGCTCCTACTCTCTTTTACTGCATTAGGACAACAACGATTCATCTGTTACTTGCTGCGGTAGATGAACCCCTTTATCCTTTGCATGACCTGTCATTCCACAGTAAATAGATGAAACCCACTAGCATGAGTAGGAGTTGTTTGAGCCCTGTTGTGCCTACTCATTCATGTTTGTTTGTCATGCCTGCTACTGCTTAGAGTTGTGTCAGGTCTGATTCATCGGGAATGAATCAGAGGTGTGTGAACATGTCCTACCATTGAAAGCTAAGTGTGTGAACACGATTTGGTAAAGGTAGCGGTGAGAGGCCATGTAGGAGTACATGGTGGGTTGTCTCATTGAAGCCGTCCTTAGGAACTGAGTTCTGTGTTTGTGATCCATGATTCAGCTACTACCATACATTGGGCCCTGAAATATGACCCCGCTTGACTTCTTATTCACCCTAGTCCTCTGTCCAGGAGTTGCAAGTAGTTTCTGGTGTTTGTAGCTTACTGGAGGCCGTGGACAGTGCTGACCGTAGGGGTGGGCTGTGATGCGGTAGGTACGTGGCACGGTGTACCGGATGCCCGTTTGGTATCTCGGGAACCCTGTTCACATCATTTGGGGCTGTGAGCGAATCTCCGGCCGGATCTCCTCATGGATGGAACCCGAATAGGCGATAAACCTGGACTAGAGACTTGAGTGTTTAGGTAGGTCGTGGTCTACACCCACGTCGGCTTTCGCTTGAAGTCTGCCGAGCACATGTCGTGTGCAGACGCTAAGTGGTGGAAACATGTATGAAGAAGTACACCCCTGCAGGGTTAACATCATCTATTCGAATAGCTGTGTCTGCGGTAAAGGACTTCTGGGTTGCTTATATCAGTTCATAGACAAGTGAAAGTGGAAACCCTAAAATACGCAAGATAAGCGTGAGTGCTATGGATGGCGTTCTCGTAGGGAGACGAGAGCGGTTCCATAGTGGTGTATTGGTTGGTGAATATGTGGACTCGTGTGCGCCACCTCAAAAGAGTTACATTGCAGTCGTAGTTTAGGATAGCCACCGAGTCAAAGCTGGCTTGCTGCAGTTAAACCCCACCATCCCCTTTGTTGATAATGATGCATATGTAGTTAGTTCTGATGTAAGTCTTGCTGGGTACATTTGTACTCACGTTTGCCTATTTTATGTTTTGCAGAGAGACTTCGGTCTCGCTAGTAGTTCCGCATGGACTTCGACGTTTAGCTTGTTACCTCAGCTACGATCTTGCGCCCTCGGCAGGATCTGGTAGATAGTCAGGCTTCTCAGCCTTTTTCATTTATAGATGTCTGTACCCAGACATGATAAGCTTCCGCATGTGCTTTGACTTGTATGCTCTGATTGTTGGGTCATGAGACCCATGTTTGTAATATCTCGCTCCTCGGAGCCTATTGAATAAATTACTTGAGTCGTAGAGTCATGTTGTGATGCCATGTTGTATTTGCACATATCGAGCATATTGTGTGTATGTTATTGAAATGCTTGGTATGTGTGGGATCTGACTATCTAGTTGTTTATCTTTAGTAGCCTCTCTTACCGGGAAATGTCTCCTAGTGTTTCCACCGAGCCATGGTAGCTTGCTACTGCTCCGGAACACTTAGGCTGGCCGGCATGTGTCCTTCTTCGTTCCTGTGTCTGTCCCTTCGGGGAAATGTCACGCGATGAATACCGGAGTCCTGCTAGCCCAGTGCTACAGCCTGGATTCACTCGCTGATGACCGACACGTTCGATGCTGGGTCATGGATGCCTGTCCCTGTAAGTTTGTGCCACTTTGGGTTTACGACTAGCCATGTCAGCCCGGGCTCCTTATCATATGGATGCTAGCGACACTATCATATACGTGTGCCAAAAGGCGCAAACGGTCCCGGGCAAAGGTAAGACGACACCCGTGGGAATACCGTGCGTGAGGCCGCAAAGTGATATGAGGTGTTACATGCTAGATCAATGTGGCATTGAGTCGGGGTCCTGACAGCGTTGGTATCAGAGCTTGACTGCTTGTAGGTTCTCCAAGCCAAACTGGTCGAAGTTGAGTCTAGAAATTCTTTAGTTATATAAGGGAATTGATTGTGGGATGGAACGTAAGGCTCTTTTTACTCCTTATACCCTATGCCCTTCTGATCTGAGTCATCCTATCTTTCCTACGGGGTTAAGGAACTAGGCTTTCTCTTCTTTCTATCAGGATCATGTGTTACTAATCCGTAGACTTATAAGATTGTTGGATTTAAGCTTGAGTTCAGCTCCTACGACTTCTGTATGTTAACTGTTGATCTCGAAACCTTGATATTGTGCTTCTGAGTGGTTATGCCACCATTTTGTAGTATGTCTCCAAACCTTTTGAGCATTTACAGCCGTTATGATGTCCGAGTCATCCCAGGTTTCTAAATAGTCTGAAGCATTTGCAAAATCCCTTCCTCCCGTTCTGATGTTCCTTTGGGCCAGATTAATCACACAAATTAGTGAGTTGAGGTACTTTATTGCCTCGACATATATGTTGGAATAATTATTATGACCCTAGGTGTTTTAGGGAGTCACCTAGTAATCTAGCAACGTTTTGTGTTCCCAGTGTGAAGATTCTGGCCATCATTCTCGAAAGCATCTCGTGGTGCTACTTAGGAGTAGGTATTCTATTCCTGGGTTCTTGAACCCGAGATTCACTCTACTTACTTCATGTTGATAGTGTTTGCTAGTTCCTTTAGGTTATTAGTAACCTTTGCGATAGTCCTCGAGGTTCGTGGTACATACTTCTTCCAGTTACCATGAACCATTCTTGGCAGGAGTTCTTCTGAACCAAAAGATGACAACAAGAGTGCTCTCGATGAGTTCTCCATGCTATATTGTGGCCCTGCCAGTTCTACCTTTCTGCATGGGTTATCCGGAAGAAACATGTTGAACTTGGTTCAACATACTAATCTATGCATCCACAACTCAGAAAACCGTATGTTCCTTTGAGTTGTCCCGCTTTAGTTGTCTACTGACCTTCGTCTATCAATTGATAGTCAAGAGTATGCGTGCGTTCGTTTATCGATGCCTATTACTCCCGTGGTCCGTCAAGCCATTCTATCGCGGAATGACTTGGAGAAACAAACTCCAGTACCTCATCCATATCTAGGATTGGGTCAAAGCAGTTGTATTCTGCAGAGCAAATGCCAATCCAGCTTTTGGTTCTGTTCTACCTTGGAGTATTACCCCCTTTATGTCAGAATTGTCATGAGAACTGCACCAACTCTCATGAATTTTGACGTAGTGATACTTCTCACCATCACTAGTCATTCCTCGGTCTTCGTGTTGATGCAACCGGAATACTGACAAATGAATTGTGATGTGTGAAATGAATACTCCTAGTAACCTTGTTGGTTGGTAGTTAAATGGACAATAACCTCATTCTTAACGTGTTGGTTCTTGAATCATCATTCTAAGATTGATTGTGCTACCTTGTCCATCTTTCTGGTGCACATTTCGATTGATGAGTTAGGATTTTGTCAAGCCCTCGCTCATTTGATCATATCGTCTTGCCCTGAAGATCAAGATTGTTATCGATCTTAGTAACATATCGGTGGTTCGTGATTTTCCGAATATCTTCTCGAAAGTATCACCAGGTTGTCGCCTGACCGCTATGTTGATCTCGTGATCAAGTTGGTTTTATTCCTGTAAACCACCATTTCTCCAAGAGTCTGTGTTGGATACCCCTGAGCTAGACGGTTAAGCTGAACAGCAACTTGGAGAGTTGGAAGATAAAAGCTTGCCTAACTTAGTTCATTTTCCAAAAGGGACATCTTGTGTTTGTGTGAGTTGAAGAAAGATGATATCTTCAATGATTGGTCCCTGTGATCAGTTATTGGACCTATTGCCTTATAAAAACTTTGATTTGAGTATGGGTTATCGTCAAATCCAATCAGAACCAACGATGTTCGTAATGTTGTCTTACTCGTGGATTTTCCTCGAGCATACACCATTACATCTTTTGGTCTGACCAATGCTATCACCTTGTTCACCAAGTCGTGGAATTCCATCTTCATGGAAATCTCGATGATTTGTTGTTGAGCCCATCAACATCATTTTATCTTCTCCAAGATCTTGTTGGACAATAAGTTAGTGTTGGAAACTTTTGAAAGCATTTTCTTCATGCTAGCTCATGAAGTATTTGTTTGATGAAAGGAGTGACTTCCTCTTATACACGTGCATTTGGTGAAAGTTGCCGCCGTGAACTTGAGAAAGTTAGTTTTGCTTCCTCTGGAATCATCCCAAGTCAGTCATACACATGTGCGAAGTATTTTGTGGTTTGGAGATTTGCAACCTTCATTCTATATGTATCCCTAGCACACCAAGCCACTGATTGATTTGTTCCAGGAAAAGGAGTTGCTGTGCAAATACTAGTTCGTGCACAAGATCCCTATATCCTTAATGATGGTTCCCTACCAGAACTCGGTAGTGTTTTATTATAAGACTACTTTGTGGTCATGCTTGTCTGGGACAACGTGTTCACTTGTTGTAGCAGCACCAGCTCATGTTTTGGAGCTTACTATCGTAGTTCATTTCCCGAGAATCTCGCAACGTCATCTCGTCGATTTGTGTTGCAAACTTTCGTTTTTCTTCCTAGACTCGATGAGTCTGGAATATCCTGACACCAACCAGATCTGAATCTCAGGCAGATATGATGGTTTGGAACATTTCCCAAGAACTATAATATCGGTCCCTCGGAAACCGGTAAAGTGGATGTCGTGGCCAACACACCCAGCCGGAAGACCTGTTATTATAATATCTTGATTGAGGAAGTTGGCCACCTCCCCATAGGGATTTCGTAGGATTTACTCCCTAGTTGCCCCTATGGATTTCTGTGTTCTGAAGTCCGACCTTTTTTTTACTTGATGTTCTAGATATCAAACCATATCTATGAATGGGTTACACTAGCACATCAAGGAGAACATTAGAAGCGGAGTGCTAAATGTCTCTCGGTTGATCATCCAGATTTTGTTTCCTTGGCCTCGCTAAGGTGAAATATGAGAAGGTGTTATCTTCCTTTGCATCTGCATCATCCATCATTAGCCATCATGGTAGTATGTTGTGTTGCCAGGATCCTTGACACGGATGTTGGTAAAACCTTGATGATTGTGGAAATGCTCAAGTTCTTGAGAGCACGCACAAGCGCTACGTGATATCATCGGCACTAACTGGGATTCCTCTCAGTTTCCTCGGCAATGCTATGACCTTTTCAAACAGTGAATTCACTCTCTATTGTTGGGTTCTTCCCCAGTTACCAGAATCATTCCCAGCATTTGCATTTTGTTCCCAGCTTGCACCGCTAATGTGCCATTCTACCATGGGTCTCATCCATTTCCGATGATAAACAAAATCATCTATGACGTTGTCTTCAACAAGGTAATCCACATCATCCAAGTCCGAGTATGCCATTCTACCGACCCCCTCCAAACGGTCGCTCGAGAATTGCCTTAGGCTAGTTTAAAGAGTATCAATGATCTCTGAATCAAAGGTAATTCTTTTTTCCACTTAAGGGGATATATCTATGAGTCACGGTTCCTAAGGTGTCTCGTTATGGTATCATGGCAACTCAACTCCTCGCTATTTGACAACCGTTCACCACCCTCTTAGGTGTGGAATTGTTGTCTACCTAGTGAGCCCTCGTCATCTGTCTCACTCCTTTTCCTCAGATGTATGCTTCGTGTCTCAACTCAAGAGTTGTTCTTACGTCTCTCCAGGAACTGATCTTGAGTTGCTCGATCTTCAAAGACGAGTAAATTCTGTAGGGTTTTCCCCTTCTTTCTGTTGTCGTGTCGAGTGAAGATCTCGAAAGAAAAGACGTCAAGACCAAGATGATGGAATGGATCACCATCTCCGAGAAGGGCAATCGGATCATGAAGATTGTGATAGTTTTGTGACTCCCCTTTTCCTCTTACCTCACGTCTTGAATCTCGGGGCGAGATTCTTGTTTAGTGGGGGTGAGTTGTCACATCCCTAGCTTCTGGTGCTGCCTAGTGTTTGCATCATGTTTAAATTTTTGAAACTTGAACTGAGGAAATTTGGAAGCCTCAAAAACTTAAGTAAAAGAAGGGCAAAAACCCTAAAATCGCATTCATTGTTCCAAAATGCTCTTCTTAGATGTTTAATATTTTTGGCAAGGGTTTTGATCCAAACCAAAAATAATGAACATTTTAAAAGGATTTATTTTTGGGACCTTGAATTTAAATCATTAGCTATTTGAATTTGAATTATATTAATATAATTAGAATATAATTTCAAATACCCCTGAAATATTTTATGAGCTTTTGGAAAAGTCCATCTAGCAAAACAAAAATATTCAGAGGAGTTTTTGGCATTGTTTGAATTATTTTTAAATTCAAAACAGTGGCAAAACAAATTTAAAAAAAAGGAAAAACAGAACAGAAATAAGGAAAGAGCAGAAGAACTACCTGTCGCTCACCTCTCAGCCCACCTGGCCCAACTCCAGCTGGCGGCCCAGCCGCCACCGCTAACCCCCCTGACGTCTTCCTCCCCTCGCACCGAAGCAGCTCGGTGGCGAGCGCCGACGCCGCCCTGGCCACCTCCTGCTTGCCACCGAGGCGCCCCCGACGCGTCTGGATATGCCCCGTAGCCCCCTCTGTCTCTCCCCTCGCTCTCTGCTCTCTCTCGACCCCTTCCCCCTCCTCTGCTCTCCCTCTCGAGCCCGAGCGCAGCCGCAGCCGCGCCACCGTAATGCCGCGGCCACCGTCTCCCCCTCGACCCCTCGCTGTGCCTGCGAGCTCCGTCTCGACGTCCCCGACCTCCTCGACAAGCCACGACGCCACGGACGCGCTGCAACGCCGCCATCACCACTGTCTTCATCGCCATGGCCGGAGAATCGCCGCCGCTCCATTCGCAGCAACGAGGACGCCCCCGAGCTCACCAACCCCTTCGTTCGATCCGCTGTGAGCTGCTGCGTCGATCCCCTCCCTCCCCTGGCACTTTTTCTCCCGCTAACGCCAATATCCACCGAAGCCGAGAGCTCTTCGCCGCCGGCCATGTCGCCGTCGTAGCCACCATTGCCTAGAGCTGCAACCGAGCACGCGGCCGTGCTCAGTGCAACCCCAGGAGGTCGTAACACCCCTCTTTGCCTCCTGTCGTGCTCCCTAACCCCGAAACCCAGTTCACCCGAACGCCGGCGCCGCCGTGAGCTTCATTCCGGTGAGCTCCGGCCACCCCAGCTCGCCCCGGTTGCACCGTTGGATGCGCGGGATCGCCAGCTTTCCGTAGAGCCCAACGGCGCCTCGAATGGTTCCCTGTAACGCAATCCCGAGCCGCCCCGCCGTTTCTGTCGTCGCCGGCGACAAGTCGCCGGCAGGTTTGACCTGATCGGCCCGGGGTTTGACCTCCCCTGACGTGTGGGCCCAGGCGCCTGCTTAATTAGTGTTAGGTTAGTTAGTGTTAATTAACTTAGCTAATTAGATGAGCCACTGACATGCGGGCCCCGCCTGGCTAACCAAGTTAGTTAGGGTTAATTTTAATTAGGTTAGTTAGTCCAGACACTGACACGCAGGGCCCACAGGTCAGTTTGACCTGGACGGCGCCCGTTGACCTGCTGACGTCACTATGAGGTCATGCTGACGCAATAATTCCTTTCTGGAATTTAAATAAATCTTAAATGATTTAATAATTCCAGAAAATTGTATAAACTTCTAAAATTCATAGTAATTCAACCATAACTCCAAATGAAATAATTTATATATGAAAAATTACCAGAAAAATTCAAGGAATCCATCTGTACCATTTTCATGCATGTTTGAACAATATTTGTCCTCTGTTTTGGACAAAACAAATAAAGGGCATTTAAATAATCATATATGGAGTTGGATTTTGAATCATGTATTCAAACCAACTTCATTTAAATCATAGCTAGGTGCATTAGCCCAAAACACATTCATATTGCCATGTCATAGCATGCATCATATTGTGCATTGCATTGATCGTGTTTCTTCTGTGTTTGCCGGTGTTGTTCCCCCTCGGTAGACGTTGTACCGACGATGTGATCGTTGACACTGATGAAGACTCAATGTTATCTTCAGAAGTGCCAGGCAAGCAAAACCCCCTTGTTCATTCTGATACAATCCCACTCTCTCGCTCCTGCTCTCTTTTACTGCATTAGGACAACAACGATTCATCTGTTACTTGCTGCGGTAGCTGAACCCCTTTATCCTTTGCATGACCTGTCATTCCACAGTAAATAGATGAAACCCACTAGCATGAGTAGGAGTTGTTTGAGCCCTGTTGTGCCTACTCATTCATGTTTGTTTGTCATGCCTGCTACTGCTTAGAGTTGTGTCAGGTCTGATTCATCGGGAATGAATCAAAGGTGTGTGAACATGTCCTACCATTGAAAGCTAAGTGTGTGAACACGATTTGGTAAAGGTAGCGGTGAGAGGCCATGTAGGAGTACATGGTGGGTTGTCTCATTGAAGCCGTCCTTAGGAACTGAGTTTTGTGTTTGTGATCCATGATAAAGCTACTACCATACATTGGGCCCTGAAATATGACCCCGCTCGACTTCTTATTCACCCTAGTCCTCTGTCCAGGAGTTGCAAGTAGTTTCTGGTGTTTGTAGCTTACTGGAGGCCGTGGACAGCGCTGACCATAGGGGTGGGCTGTGATGCGGTAGGTACGTGGCACGGTGTACCGGATGCCCGTTTGGTATCTCGGGAACCCTGTTCACATCGTTTGGGGCTGTGAGCAAAACTCCGGCCGGATCTCCTCATGGATGGAACCCGAATAGGCGATAAACCTGGACTAGAGACTTGAGTGTTTAGGTAGGTCGTGGTCTACACCCACGTCGGCTTTCGCTTGAAGTCTGCCGAGCACATGTCGTGTGCAGACGCTAAGTGGTGGAAACATGTATGAAGAAGTACACCCCTGCAGGGTTAACATCATCTATTCGAATAGCCGTGTCCGCGGTAAAGGACTTCTGGGTTGCTTATATCAGTTCATAGACAAGTGAAAGTGGAAACCCTAAAATACGCAAGATAAGCGTGAGTGCTATGGATGGCGTTCTCGTAGGGAGACGAGAGCGGTTCCATAGTGGTGTATTGGTTGGTGAATATGTGGACTCGTGTGCGCCACCTCAAAAGAGTTACATTGCAGTCGTAGTTTAGGATAGCCACCGAGTCAAAGCTGGCTTGCTGCAGTTAAACCCCACCATCCCCTTTGTTGATAATGATGCATATGTAGTTAGTTCTGATGTAAGTCTTGTTGGGTACATTTGTACTCACGTTTGCCTATTTTATGTTTTGCAGAGAGACTTCGGTCTCGCTAGTAGTTCCGCGTGGACTTCGACGTTTAGCTTGTTACCTCAGCTACGATCTTGTGCCCTCGGCAGGATCTGGTAGATAGTCAGGCTTCTCAGCCTTTTTCATTTATAGATGTCTGTACCCAGACATGATAAGCTTCCGCATGTGCTTTGACTTGTATGCTCTGATTGTTGGGTCATGAGACCCATGTTTGTAATATCTCGCTCCTCGGAGCCTATTGAATAAATTACTTGAGTCGTAGAGTCATGTTGTGATGCCATGTTGTATTTGCACATATCGAGCATATTGTGTGTATGTTATTGAAATGCTTGGTATGTGTGGGATCTGACTATCTAGTTGTTTATCTTTAGTAGCCTCTCTTACCGGGAAATGTCTCCTAGTGTTTCCACCGAGCCATGGTAGCTTGCTACTGCTCCGGAACACTTAGGCTGGCCGGCATGTGTCCTTCTTCGTTCCTGTGTTTGTCCCTTCGGGGAAATGTCACGCGATGAATACCGGAGTCCTGCTAGCCCAGTGCTACAGCCTGGATTCACTCGCTGATGACCGACACGTTCGATGCTGGGTCATGGATGCATGTCCCTGTAAGTTTGTGCCACTTTGGGTTTACGACTAGCCATGTCAGCCCGGGCTCCTTATCATATGGATGCTAGCGACACTATCATATACGTGTGCCAAAAGGCGCAAACGGTCCCGGGCAAAGGTAAGACGACACCCGTGGGAATACCGTGCGTGAGGCCGCAAAGTGATATGAGGTGTTACATGCTAGATCAATGTGGCATTGAGTCGGGGTCCTGACAGTAGCATTGTCCCTTCTCTCTTTTTCTCTCTTTTTTTATTTGGGCCTTTTCCTTTTTTATGGCCTTTCTTTTTTTTCTTCTTTTGGGCCTTCTCTTTTTATGGCCTTTCTCCTCTTTTTTATTCGTCCGAAGTCTCATCCCGACTTGTGGGGGAATCATAGTCTCCATCATCCTTTCCTCACATGGGACAATGCTCTAATAATGATGATCATCACACTTTTATTTACTTACAACTCAAGGATTACAACTCGATAGTAGAACAAAGTATGACTCTATATGAATGCCTCCGGCGGTGTACCGGGATGTGCAATGATTCATGCGTGACATGTATGAAAGAATTATAAACGATGGCTTTGCCACAAATACGATGTCAACTACATGATCATGCATAGAAATATGACAATGATGGAGCGTGACATGATAAACGGAACGGTGGAAAGTTGCATGGCAATATATCTCGGAATGGCTATGGAAATGCCATAATAGGTAGGTATGGTGGCTGTTTTGAGGAAGATATAAGGAGGTTTATGTGCAAAAGAGTGTATCATATCATGGGGTTTGGATGCACCGGCGAAGTTTGCACCAACTCTCAATGTGAGAAAGGGCAATGCATGGTACCGAAGAGGCTAGCAAGGATGGAAGGGTAAGAGTGCGTATAATCCATGGAATCTACATTAGTCATAAAGAACTCACATACTTATTGAAAAAATCTACATGTCATCAAAAACCTCGGCACTACGCGCATGCTCCTAGGGGGATAGATTGGTAGGAAAAGACCATCGCTCGTCCCCGACCGCCACTCATAAGGAGGACAATCAAATAACACCTCATATTTCAAATTTGTTACGTAATGTTTACCATACGTGCATGCTACGGGACTTGCAAACTTCAACACAAGCATTTCTAAATTTCACAACTACTCAACTAGCACGACTTTGATATTATTACCTCCATATCTCAAAACAATCATCAAGCATCAAACTTCTCTTAGTATTCAAAACACTCATAAGAAATTTTTACTAATCTTGAATACCTAGCATATTAGGATTTAGCGAATTACCATGCTGCTTAAGACTCTCAAAATAATATAAGTGAAGCATGAGAGTTCATCTATTTCTTCAAAATAAAACTACCACCATGCTCTAAAAGATATAAGTGAAGTACTAGAGCAAACAACAAACTACTCCGAAAGATATAAGTGAAGATCAATGAGTAGTTGAATAATTATGCAACTATGTGAAGACTCTCTAACATTTAAGAATTTCAGATCTTGGTATTTTATTCAAACAACAAGAAAAAAATGAAATAAAATGACGCTCCAAGCAAAACACATATCATGTGGAGAATAAAAATATAGCTCCAAGTAAAGTTACCGATAAACAAAGACGAAAGAGGGGTGCCTTCCGGGGCATCCCCAAGCTTAGGCTCTTGCCACTCCTTATTCCATAGTCCATCAAATAAAGCCCCTCTTCCGGGGTATATGGATATATATAGGCAGAAGAAATACGCCAGGGGAGCCACGAGGGGCCCACGAGGGTGGAGGGCGCGCCCAGAGGGGGTGAGCGCGCCCCCTACCTCGTGGCTTCCTCGTTTCTTCCCTTACGTGGACTCCAAGTCTCCCAGGTTGCTTTCCTTCCAAAAATGAGTTCCGTGAAGTTTCAGGTCAATTGGACTCCGTTTGATTTTCCTTTTCTGCGAAACACTGAAAGAAGGGAAAAAACAGGAACTGGCATTGGGCTCTGGGTCAATAGGTTAGTTCCAAAAATAATATAAAAGTGGATAATAAATCCCAATAATGTTCAAAACAGTAGATAATATAGCATGGAGCAATCAAAATTATAGATACGTTGGAGACGTATCAAGCACCCAATGAAATCATTGGCGGAGCATTCCGGAAGTTGTCAATGGTCAGATCAAAGAGGGCTGACATCTAGCGGAACACTATCTTCAAGAAATAAAATCCTTAGGACCGCATCCCTTAGACAAGCAAACAAGCAGGCCCCCACGCCGCCGTTTAGCACAGTGGAGAAGGCAACTGCAGCCATCCAGCTCGCGCTAGGCCATGGCCAGATTCGGGCAGACCGGGACGATGCACCAGGAGCCGCGGCCAGGGCGAGACCAACCGCACCCACAACAGACCGGGGAAGAGACCACCGACGGGCCGCCAGGGGAGATATTTTTTTCTTTATTTCCACTCTATAGCATGCTTGTTTATGCTCGGCAACGTGATACCCTATCGAGTTCTAAGCAGGTACGAAATAGTCGGCTGATACATCTTCGTCGTATCTACTTTTCCAAACACTTTTGCCCTTGTTTTGGACTCTAACTTGCATGATTTGAATGGAACTAACCCGGACTGGCGCTGTTTTCAGCAGAATTACCATGGTGTTATTTATGTGCAGAAACAAACGTTATCGGAATGTCCTGAAATTTCACGGAGCAACTTTTTGGAAAATATAAAATACCTGCAAAAGATGAAGGCCAGGGGGCCCACCACCTGTCCACGAGGGTGGGGGGCGCGCCCCCTACCTCGTGGGCCCCCTGGAGCTCCTCCGACTCCAACTCCAACTCTATATATTGTGTTTCGGGGAGAAAAAAACAAAAGAGAAGAATTCATCGTGTTTTACGATACGGAGCCGCCGCCAAGCCCTAAAACCTCTCGGGAGGGCTGATCTGGAGTCCATTCGGGGCTCCAGAGAGGGGAATCCATCACCATCGTCATCATCAACCATCCTCCATCACCAATTTCATGATGCTCACCGCCGTGCGTGAGTAATTCCATCGTAGGCTTGCTGGACGGTGATGGGTTGGATGGGATCTATCATGTAATCGAGTTAGTTTTGTTAGGGTTTGATCCCTAGTATCCACTATGTTCTGAGATTGATGTTGCTATGACTTTGCTATGCTTAATGCTTGTCACTAGGGCCCGAGTGCCATGATTTCAGATCTGAACCTATTATGTTTTCATAAATATATGAGAGTTCTTGATCCTATCTTGCAAGTCTATAGTCACCTATTATGTGTTATGATCCGTTAACCCCGAAGTGACAATAATTGGGATACTTACCGGTGATGACCGTAGTTTGAGGAGTTCATGTATTCGCTATGTGTTAATGCTTTGTTCCGGTACTCTATTAAAAGAAGGCCTTAATATCCCTTAGTTTCCGTAAGGACCCCGCTACCACGGGAGGGTAGGATAAAAGATGTCATGCAAGTTCTTTTCCATAAGCACGTATGACTATATTCGGAATACATGCCTACATTACATTGATGAACTGGAGCTAGTTCTGTGTCACCCTAGGTTATGAATGTTACATGATGAATCGCATCCGGCATGATTCACCATCACCGATCCATTGCCTACAAGCTTTCCATATGTTGTTCTTCGCTTATTTACTTTCCCGTCGCTATTGCTATCATCACTACAAAATACCGAAAACATTACTTTTACTATTGTTACCTTTTGCTACCGTTACCACTACTATCATATTACTTTGCTACTAAATACTTGGCTTCAGATACTAAGTTTCCAGGTGCTGTTGAATTGACAACTCAGCTGCTAATACTTGAGAGTATTCTTTGGCTCCCCTTGTGTCGAATCAATAAAGTTGGGTTGAATATTTTACACTCGAAAACTATTGCGATCCCCTATACTTGTGGGTTATCAAGACTATTTTCTGGCGCCGTTGCCGGGGAGCATAGCTCTATTCTTTGAGTCACTTGGGATTTATATCTGCTTATCATTATGAAGAACTTGAAAGATCCAAGAACCAAGATTTATCCCTCAACTACGAGGGGAGGTAAGGAACTGCCATCTAGCTCTGCACTTGATTCACCTTTTGTTTTGAGTAAGCTTGCGACACCTAAACCTGCTTCTGCTATTCGTTCTGATATGTCGCGTGTTATTGAGGATGCCACTTCTGCTATGCATGATACTTATGATGAAACTACTTCTATGTTTGATACTACTGTGCCACTTGGTGAATTTCTTGATGAACAACTTTCTAGGGCTAGAGAGATTGAAATTATTGAATCTAATAATACTGATGAAATTGATGATGAAGACTTGCCTGTTATTCCCGAGGGTTATGTTTTTGATAAAGAAGCTTCTTTAGCTATTTTAGCTTGCAAAGATAGATACAAACTTAAGAGATTATTAGCTAAATGGAATAAGCAATCTCTAAATGCTAGGATGAAACCTGACCCTGCTTTTGCTTCTTCACCTATCTGTGTTACTGATAAGGATTATGAATTCTCTGTTGATCCTGATATAATTACTTTGGTTGAATCTGATCCTTTTCATGGCTATGAATCTGAAACTGTTGTGGCACATCTTACTAAATTAAATGATATAGCCACCCTGTTCACTACTGATGAGAGAACTCATTACTTTTATATCCTTAAAATATTTCTGTTCTCATTAAAGGGTGATGCTAAGATATGGTTTAATTATCTTGAACCTGGTTGTGTGCGTAGTCCCCAGGATATGATTTATTACTTCTCTGCTAAATATTTCCCTGCTCATAAGAAACAAGCTGCTTTAAGGGATATATATATAATTTTGTGCAAATTGAAGAAGAGAGTCTCCCACAAGGTTGGGGGAGGCTTCTCCAATTACTCAATGCTTTGCCTGATCATCCTCTGAAGAAAAATGAAATACTTGATATCTTTTATAATGGACTAACCGATGCCTCCAGAGATTACCTGGATAGTTGTGATGGTTCTGTTTTCAAGGAAAGAACACCGGATGAAGCTGAAATTCTATTGAATAATATGTTGACAAATGAAAATAATTGGACACCTCCAGAGCCAATTCCTGAGCCTATTCCTAAACCAACTCCAAAGAAGAGGGGTGTTCTATTTCTCAGTCCTGAAGATATGCAAGAGGCAAAGAAATCTATGAAAGAAAAATGTATTAAAGCTGAAGATGTTAAGAATTTACCTCCTATTGAAGAAATACATGGTCTTAATTTACCGCCTGTTGAAGAAACATATGATCTTAATCCTTTACCTATTGAAGAAACTCATGGTCTTGATAACCCGACACAGGTAGTAAAGGTAAATTCTCTCTATAGATATGATAAAGCTAAAATCCCATTTACTAAGTTTGCTAGCCCATGCTTAGATGAGTTTGATAAATTTATGGTTAAGCAAGAAGATTTTAATGCTTATTTTGGTAGACAATTGAAATACAGTTCAAATATGCTTGAACACTTGGGTGATTATATGGCTAATGTCAAAGGTGAACTTAAACTTATTAGTAAACATGCTTCTATGGTTACCACTCAAGTAGAACAAGTACTTAAAGCTCAAAATGATTTGCTCAATGAATTGAATAGTAAGGATAAGGATAATGCTATTAGAGTTATGACTAGAGGTGGTAGAATGACTCAGGAACCTTTGTATCCTGAAGGCCACCCTAAGAGAATTGAGCAAGATTCTCAGAGAAATGATATAGATGCACCTAGTCCTTATAAAAGGAAGAAAAAGAAAAATGATAGGACTTTGCATGCTTCTAGTGAACCTATTACTGAAACACCTGAGAATCCAAATGATATCTCTATTTCTGATGCTGAAACACAATCTGGTAATGAACCTGAAACTAGTGATAATGTTAATGATAATGTTCATGATGATTTTCAACCTAGTAATGATAATGATATAGAAATTGAACCTGTTGTTGATCTTGATAACCCACAATCAAAGAATCAACGTTATGATAAGAAAGACTTTGTCGCTAGGAAACACGGTAAAGAAAGAGAACCATGGGTTTAGAAATCCATGCCTTTTCCTCCCAAACCATCCAAGAAAAAGGATGATGAGGATTTTGAGCGCTTTGCTGAAATGATTAGACCTATCTTTTTGCGTATACGATTAACTGATATGCTCAAAATGAATCCTTATGATAAGTATATGAAAGATATTGTTACAAATAAAAGAAAGATACCGGAAGCTGAAATTTCCACCATGCTTGCTAATTATACTTTTAAGGGTGGAATACCAAAGAAACTTGGAGATCCCGGTGTACCAACTATACCATGCTCCATTAAAGAAACTAGATTAAAATTGCTTTATGTGATCTTGGAGCCGGTGTTAGTGTTATGCCTCTCTCTTTATATCGTAGACTTGATTTGAATAAGTTGACACCTACTGAAATATCTTTGCAAATGGCTGATAAATCAACTGCTATACCTGTCTGTATTTGTGAGGATGTGCCTGTTGTAGTTGCAAACGTTACTATTTTAATGAACTTTGTTATTCTTGATATTCCCGAGGACGATAGTATGTCTATTATTCTTGGAAGACCCTTTTTGAATACTGCAGGGGCTGTTATTGATTGCACTAAAGGCAATGTCACTTTTCATGTTGATGGTAATGAGCATATGGTACACTTTCCGAGGAAACAACCTCAAGTTCATAGTATCAACTCTATTGGAAAAACTCCATCGATTATATTTGGAGGTTTTGAATTTCCTCTTCCTACTGTCAAGAAGAAATATGATATTCTTATTATTGGGGATGTGCATATCCCCGTTG
Organism: Triticum dicoccoides; assembly: GCF_002162155.2. NCBI lineage: Eukaryota > Viridiplantae > Streptophyta > Magnoliopsida > Poales > Poaceae > Triticum > Triticum dicoccoides. The sequence continues at coordinate 126,919,292 of NC_041384.1, read as the reverse complement.
AGGTAACATAGTGTTATTCAAAATTTCTCCGGTTCCATGTTATTCGGAATGAGTTCGTTAACAAGACTTGATCAACCTTGTTAGTGGATTCCTTTTTGATGATCATGAGATGGATGAAACTAGAAGGCACAACCTGCTGTACCCTCCTTTTACTTTCTGTTATTTATATTAAATAAAATAAAAATAGCATTTTTCTGTCTGTTATCTGATTATCCGTACAATATAAAAATACCCCAAAAATAAAAGTTCTCCAAATGCCCTAACATTTAAATATGATTTTTTCTAGAATATTTTAGAATATTTGGCACTAAGAACACAACAGTGGGGGTCATCCACCTGGCCACGAGGGTGGAGGGCGCGCCCCCTGCCTCGTGGGCCCATGGTGGCCATCCTCCACTTATCCTTTCACCCACACACTCCTTCTTCCTTCCCCAAACACAAATATCCAGCTCAAACCCGAGTCCAATCTTGTTTTGCTGCCATTTTTGATCTCCTTGCTCAAAGCACCTCTCACAAAACTGCTTGGGGAGATTGTTTCTTGGTATGTGACTCCTCCATTGGTCCAATTAGTTTTTGTTCTAGTGCTTTATTCATTGCAAATTTTTGCTGCTTAGGTGACCCTGTTCTTGAGCTTGCATGTCAAATTTATATGGTCAAAAGTAGTTTTGATGCATGATATAGGCCCTAGGCACTTGTAGGAGTAGTTGCTATCAATATTATTGAGTTTGGTTTACTTTTATTTTGAAGTTACTAAAAAATTTCAGAATTTTTCACAGGAAGAAATATGCTTAGGAAAATGTTCCAAGGTGGTTCCTCAAGGAAACAAGGACCCAGGCTTGCAATACGTGATGCTGATGAAGAGCCACCAAGAGACGCTCCAGTGCGTCCTTGTGAGTGGCCTTCTGGAAACATTATGGATCGAGCGGGAATTAAGTAAGAATTTAACGCATATTTGCGTAACGCTAATCTTGTGAGCTTCGAGGAAGAGAAGTGCAGCCAGTATCACAATCTCACTAGTTCCTTTGTGAGGAGGTTTGAATTTTCATCTTCACGTAATTCTCCAACTGTCATGTTTGATCTTTATGAAAATTCTTATACTATGGACTTAGAGGATTTTACCACTGCTTGCAAACTTCCACAATGGGGTAGTATAAGGGATCCTCGCAAATTTGAATTTAGAGATTTTCTTGCTAGCATAACTGTGGGAGAATCTAGAGATATAACACAAGCTACCATAGGGAGCATTCACTTTCCTGCTATACATTATTTCTCTCTCTTCATAGGTAGATGCATTAATGGTAAAGATGAGGCATGTCACATGTGTGTCCCTGACCTCAACATTTTTAGGAGTGCTGTGTTAGGAGATAAATCTTATAATTTGGGAGTCATTGTTGCACGTAGGTTGCATCTTAATAGATTTAATAGAGATTTCTTTGGAGGAATTTATGCAACTCGCATAGCTAATTTTCTTGGTGTAGCCATACGCGAAGATGATATTGAATTACCCCCTGCTTACCTAGACTTTAATGCTATGGTTCACCACCAGTTTGTCGAGAGGAATGAATCACCTCTCCAGTATCGATTAATCGTTGACAGACACCGTGTTGTCCATAACTCTCCCTGCTCCTGCCTTCTTTGATCATCAGGCAAAAGGAAGATATGTTATTACCAGAGAGGATGAAAATGAGTACGAGAGGAGAGCGGAGGCCGCTCGTCGCCACGCTGCAGCTCAGGAGGCAATAGCCGCTGCATCTCAGTACGACCCCAACTATTACTATGGATATCAGCCAGGCCAACCGTGGCCATAGACCAACTTAGGCCAAAAGCCTAAGCTTGGGGGGGGGTACGTATTTCTCACCGACATTACATTTATGTTCACACACTCATTGCTAGATGTCGGTGCTCATACTTTTTCATTGTATCATCCATGCTACTTTATTTCCTTTTTATGCTTTCTTCTTGTGTGTTTGATAAACCTTAAGAAAAACAAAAAAAATTAGTTGTAGCTTTTAATTAGTTTACTTTCCATGCTTGTAGTAGTAATTAAAAAGAAAGCCCAAAAAGATTTCATGTTCTTCTTTTACTTGTTGGGAGCCCTCCCGTGTAAATAGTTTTATTTCTTTTCTTTTCCTTGGGGGTTGATAGGAGAAGACCATAATTAAATTTTTGAAGCGGCTCTTGTATGCATAATTGTTGATATGACAAAAGAGCCCATATTGCCTTGTCTTCTCCTGTTTATTGAATGCTTGTAGATTCCAGCTTAGTCCAATGCACGTGCACTATTATTATTATTCACATCGTTCAGTCGTGCAAGTGAAAGGCAATTATGACGATATATGATGGACTGGCTGAGATGAGAAAAGCTTGTATGAACTCGACCTCTTTTGTTTTTGTAAATATGATTAGCTCATCGTTCCTGATTCAGCCTATTATGAATAAACATGTTTGCAATGACAACTAGAGATCATAGTTTATTGTGCCATGCTTGATTAGCTATGAGTTATAATGGTTTACCTTGCGTGTCAACATGCTATTAAAATGGTTGTGATGTGGTATGATAGGGTGGTATCCTCCTCTAAATGATTTAAGTGACTTGACTTGGCGCATGTTCACGCATGTAGTTGAAACAAAATCAACATAGCCTTCACGATATTTATGTTCATGGTGGATTATATCCCACTCATGCTTGCATTCGGTGTTGATTAATTTTAATGCATGTTCATGACTGTTGTCGCTCTCTAGCTGGTCGCTTCCCAGTCTTTTGCTAGCCTTCACCTGTACTAAGCGGGAATACTGCTTGTGCATCCAACTCCATAAACCCCAAAGTTATTCCATATGAGTCGACCATACCTACATATATATGGTATCTATCTGCCGTTCCAAGTAATTTTGTATGTGCCAAACTCTAAACCTTCAAATAAATATCCTGTTTTGTATGCTCGAATAGCTCATGTATCAACTAGGGCTGTCTGTATCTTCCATGTTAGGCGGGTTATTCTCAATAGGAGTGGACTCCGCTCCTCACTCACGAGAAAAATGGCTGGTCACCGGGATGCCCAGTCCCATGCTTTATGCAAATCAAATCAAAATAATTGCAAACAAAACTCCCCCTGGGACTCTTGTTAGTTGGAGGCACTCGTTGTTTCGAGCAAGCCATGGATTGATGCTTGTTGGTGGAGGGGGGGTATAAACTTTACCATTCTGTTTGGGAACCGCCTATAATGTGTGTAGCATGGAAGATATCGCCATCTCTTGGTTGTTATGTTGACAATGAAAGTATACAACTCAAAATATTATTCATCTCTATTTCAAAACCGAGCTCTGGCACCTCTACAAATCCCTGCTTCCCTCTGCGAAGGGCCTATCTATTTACTTTCATGTTGAGTCATCACCCTCTTATTAAAAAGCACCAGTTGAAGAGCAACGCCGTCATTTGCATTCATTATTGTTAGTTTACATTGAGTATGACTTGACTGGATCTCTTTTACCATGAATTACAATGTCTAGTCAGTCCTTGGTCTTTAAAGGTGCTCTGCATTTATGTATTGCAGTCTTAGAAAGGGCTAGCGAGATACCATCTTGTTATATCATATTATGATTGTTTTGAGAAAGTGTTGTCATCCGAGATTTATTATTATTGCTCGCTAGTTGATTATGCTATTGATATGAGTAAACTTGGGACCTAAGCGTTATTGCAAATGTGGTTAGTTATAATCTTTGCTGAAAACTTGAATGCTGGCTTTACATATTTAAAACAACAAGAGCAAACAGAGTTTGTAAAGGTTTTTCTTTATCACTCTCAGTTTGTCAACTAAATTGCTTGAGGACAAGCAAAGGTTTAATCTTGGGGGAGTTGATACGCCTCCGTCGTATCTACTTTTCCAAACACTTTTGCCCTTGTTTTGGACTCTAACTTGCATGATTTGAATGGAACTAACCCGGATTGACGCTGTTTTCAGCAGAATTACCATGGTGTTATTTATGTGCAGAAACAAACATTCTCGGAATGACCTGAAATTTCACGGAGCAACTTTTTGGAAAATATAAAAAAATACCTGCAAAAGATGAAGGCCAGGGGGCCCACCACCTGTCCACGAGGGTGGGGGCGCGCCTGCCCCCTAGGGCGCGTCCCCTACCTCTTGGCCCCCCTGGAGCTCCTCCGACTCCAACTCCAACTCTATATATTGTGTGTCGGAAAGAAAAAAACCAGCGAGAAGAATTCATCACGTTTTACTATACAGAGCTGCCGCCAAGCCCCAAAACCTCTCGGGAGGGCTGATCTGGAGTCCGTCCGGGGCTCCAGAGAGGGGAATCCGTCGCCATCGTCATCATCAACCATCCTCCTTCACCAATTTCATGATGTTCACCGCCGTGCGTGAGTAATTCCATCGTAGGGTTGCTGGACGGTGATGGGTTGGATGGGATCTATCATGTAATCGAGTTAGTTTTGTTAGGGTTTGATCCCTAGTATCCACTATGTTCTGAGATTGATGTTGCTATGACTTTGCTATGCTTAATGCTTGTCACTAGGGCCCGAGTGCCATGATTTCAGATCTGAACCTATTATGTTTTCATCAATATATGATAGTTCTTGATCCTATCTTGCAAGTCTATAGTCACCTATTATGTGTTATGATCCGTTAACCCTGAAGTGACAATAATCGGGATACTTACCGGTGATGACCGTAGTTTGAGGAGTTCATGTATTCACTATGTGTTAATGCTTTGTTCTGGTACTCTATTAAAAGGAGGCCTTAATATCCCTTAGTTTCCATAAGGACCCCGCTGCCACGGGAGGGTAGGATAAAAGATGTCATGCAAGTTCTTTTCCATAAGCACGTATGACTATATTCGGAATACATGCCTACATTACATTGATGAACTGGAGCTAGTTCTGTGTTACCCTAGGTTATGACTGTTACATGATGAACCGCATCCGACATAATTCTCCATCACCGATCCATTGCCTACGAGCTTTCCATATATTGTTCTTTGCTTATTTACTTTCCCGTCGCTATTGCTATCATCACTACAAAATACCGAAAACATTACTTTTACTACTGTTACCTTTTGCTACCATTACCACTACTATCATATTAGTTTGCTACTAAATACTTTGCTGCAGATACTAAGTTTCCAGGTGGAGTTGAATTGACAACTCAGCTGCTAATACTTGAGAGTATTCTTTGGCTTCCCTAGTGTCGAATCAATAAATTTGGGTTGAATACTCTACCCTCGAAAACTGTTGCGATCCCCTATACTTGTGGGTTATCATAGGCCATGATCAATGTACAACAACGCTCAACTTGCTGAAGTTTCCAACGCTGACTCTTAAATCAGGCACCGTATCCGTCCGCGGACACAGATGCGGGAGCCATTCATCAAACCCTGCCAACATACATTTCAAAGCGGACTTCAATATACCACACTAAATTCATGCAAACCGGATGATTTTCATATAAATTGAACGAAAACATTTATATTTTGGACATATTTCAACTGAATTATAGAGGACCAGGCTAGGCTATTCCAACCTTGTCTATCACCGGCCACGATGGGACCCATTTCTCACGACATATCTTCCGCATGCTCGACAGCAGGCTCACTGGACCGTCGAGAGGACTGAAGGTAAATGCTTTAGTAGGAGGGAAAGAATAGCCTCCGTGTCGGTGTCAAAACCGGCGGATCTCGGGTAGGGGGTCCCAAACTGTGCGTCTAGGCCGGATGGTAACAGGAGGCAGGGGACACAATGTTTTACCCAGGTTCAGGCCCTCTTGATGGAGGTAAAACCCTACGTCCTGCTTGATTAATACTGATGATATGGGTAGTACAAGAGTAGATCTACCACGAGATCAGAGAGGCTAAAACCCTAGAAGCTAGACTATGGTATGATTGTCTGTTGTGGTTGTTGTCCTACGGACTAAAACCCTTTGGTTTATATAGACACCGGAGAGGGTTAGGGTTACACAAGGTCGGTTACAAAGGAGGAGATATCCATATCCGTGTTGCCTAGCTTGCCTTCCACGCCAAGTAGAGTCCTATCCGGACACGAGACGAAGTCTTCAATCTTGTATCTTCATAGTCTAACAGTCCGGCCAATGGAGATAGTCCGGCTGTCCGGAGACCCCCTAATCTAGGACTCCCTCAGTAGCCCCTGAACCAGGCTTCAATGACGATGAGTCCGGCGCACAGTATTGTCTTCGGCATTGCAAGGCGGGTTCCTTCTCCGAATACATCACAGAAGAATTTGAATACGAGGATAGTGTCCGACCCTGCAACATAAGTTCCACATACTTCCGTTGAGAGAATAATATTTTCGCAAATCTAATTTGCTGACTTGTTTTGACAGTATGACGTTATGTCATGGCCCGGTGATTATTCAAACTGTTTCCTTTAACTAGCCCCGCACATAAAGCGAGGCAGTTTTTTGACACGTCTTGTCAAAGCAGAGATCATGTCCCCTTATTACGGGATTCTCATCAATACGGGCGTGGGTAACCCAACCGCGCCATCGATTACGGCGCTTGGGGGATGAGCGAGTTTTACCAGGCAAGTGGGGACGCTTAGTTTCGTCCGCCCATATAAAGGGATAAGGATTCACCTTTCTATCCACGCCTTCTTCCTCCTTTGCTCATCCGTTTTCGCACACTCGAGCTCTAGCGCCCAAGTCCGCACTTCCTACCTCAACCTTCTCCAACCATGTCCGGAGCGGGAGGCGGGTGGATGGTCTCCTCCGTCACGGATGGAGACATCAAGAAACTGAGGAGAGCCGGATACCTGCCCGACGACATCGCGCACCGGCTCCCAGATGAGGGGCAGCTCATCCCCACCCCTAGGCCCCATGAGAGGGTAGTGTTCCTCACCCATTTCCTCCGCGGACTGGGATTCCCTCTCCATCCATTTGTCCGGGGGCTCATGTTCTATTACGGCCTGGATTTCCACGATCTGGCCCCGAACTTCATCCTCAACATCTCGGCGTTTATCGTCGTGTGCGAGGCCTTCCTCCGCATCAAGCCCCACTTCGGCTTATGGTTGAAGACCTTCAATGTCAAGCCGAAGGTTGTGGGCGGGCGCTAGGTGGAGTGCGGAGGCGCCATGGTGGGCAAGATGCCCAACATAACATGGCTCGAGGGCTCCTTTGTGGAAACCATAAAGGGGTGGCAATCGGGGTGGTTCTACATCACCGAGCCGCGCGACCCTGCATGGGCAGCGGCCTCCGAGTTCTGATCTGGCATCCCCACGCGGCTCACTTCCTGGGAAGAGAAGGGACTGTCGTGGGGTAGTTTGGGAGAGCTAACCGGACTCCAAACATGTATTCAAAACATGGTGAACAAGAAGCTCAAACTTGTTAACGTGGTCCAGGTCATGGTCCACCGCCGGATCCTCCCATGCCAACAACGGGAGTTCAACTTGTGGGAGTTCGACCTGGCGCAGCACCAAACTCTGAACAGGCTCTTCGACACGACTCACGAAGATGCCTGGAGGGTGCTGTTCAAAAGCGCAGAGGTCCCCCCTCCTATTACTGAGGATCGCGGATTCAGCGCGAAGCACCAAGCCAGTGTGGTAAGCTGCTTTGCCTTTCACAGGATACTTATTTTTTATAGATTGACTCCATGCGGGATCTAAACTCCCATACCTTTGACAGGACTGGCAGGAGATGGCCGGACAGATCGACTGTCCGGCTCCTTTGCCCGAAGGCCCTGCAGACGCTCTTCTGGCGAAGATGCTGACTCCGGCCCCTTATACGGTGCCGGAGAAGACCAAGAAGGCCAAGGGAATCCCGAAAGAGTTCCCGATGCTAGGCGTCGTCGGACTCACCGTCCGATGACTCTGCAGTGCACTCTTCCCCCGAAGACGAGGAAGAAGAAGAAAATGCTCCCCCACCAGCTGGGGGAGATAAGAAAAGGAAGGCCGCCCCAACTGGGAGGGCCGAAGGGTCCAAGAAGGGAAGGACTCTCCTTCCGGACAGTTCCACCGCCACCGACGAAGGCGAAGACGAGTGGTTTCCCAGGGCCAAGCCCCCGGGGAGATCGTAAGTATTCGGATACCAGAGTAACTCATAGAATTCCTTTGTCGCACTGTTTTCCCTAACGCTGAACATAATTATGCAGGCCGCCACGAGCCAGTATCGATGTATCATCGGACGGCTCCCTGGGCTCGTCGTACATGGATAGCGATCCAGTCCCGACTGCCACCTCCCCTCATCCTGCCGACGATGCCGAGGTGCTGTCTCAAGAGGCACCGGGTCGAGGGGAGACAGTCCTGGAGGCGCCTCAAGGCGACCTTCCGGACTCCGGGAGCCGAGGGGACGAGGCCCCTGAGAGCTCCGAGTTCGGCCCTCAGCCGAACACCGCGCCAGAACCTCCAGTGGTTCTGGGCTCGGGCAGCCGGCCTCCTTCTAAGAGGGGCAAGACTCCTGTGCCGGTGACCTCTGTCCATCCAGAGGCGCCGGACAATCTGCTGGAAGCGCTTCGCAGCGCTTCTATCGGCGAGGAGCACCGCACTATCATGAGTGCGGTGATCCAAAAGGTTCAGTCCGCCAAGAGCGGATTGACTGAAGCCTATGCCAGCCTTCTAACAGGCTTTGAGGTAAGTGTTTTAAGATGTAGTAGAAATATTACCGCATAGACAGTAGCCCCTGATGCTTTGTTCGGTGTTCACAAAGAAAAGCCGAACAGAGGATCAAATAATATCGCAGGAGTCTAATATAAGTATGTCAATATGCATATGCAGGCTTCGCTGCTGGCGTCCGCCGTACTGACTGCGGAGGTCGCCGTACTGAAGCAGGACCTCGAGGGGTCCAGGAAAGAGCTCGGCCTTGTCAAGAGGCAGCTCGAGGAGAACAAGGGTAAGTAATACCCTGTCTATAGATATGTATGTATAAAAGAAGAAGCGATTGCAAAATGACAGGATCATCGTATATTCGCCAGGGGCCATGACCGAGGTGGCGACCCTGAAGCAAGCGCTAACCAAGGCCGAAGATAACGCGGCCAAGGAGCGCACCGAGCGAGAGAAGCGCGAGGCTCGGGTGGGCGAGGTGCAGCAAGAGCTCCAGGCTCTCGTGGCGAAGCACGAGGCGTTGGAGCTTGACTCAAAGACGCGGTAGTCTGAGCTTGCCGCGGGCCTCGAGAGCGCAAAAAGTGCCAAGGATGAAGCCCAAAGGGCCCTCCAGGAGATCGACGCAATGAAGAAGATAGCGGCGGGTAAGGCTTTCTATATGCAAAGCAAGCATGTAAAAGTAAATTACCGATTACTTACCCGAATCCGGAGCTCTCCAGGAGCATTCACAGATTTGCCCTGCAGCGTGTCCGATGCCGCACAATTTTACCAGGCCGAGGATGGAAGCTCAACGGAGAAGCTGTTCTGGTCTCAGTATGCTGAGGCCGAACACCCGGTGCCAATGAGCGACCAGCTGAAGCAGATGGTCGAGCTACATAAGGCGGCCGATCAGGCCATGAAGGGCTTTATAGTCCGGCTGTGGCCTGGCGACGCCCTTCCGAACAGCTTCTTCGGCCTGGTGAGGCGGCTTGTGGATGCCTGTCTGTGGCTGGAGGTCGTCAAGCGATCTGTCTGCATTGAGGGTGCACGCCGGGCTTTCGCCCGTGTGAAATTGCAGTGGGTCAAGGTAGACGCCGTGAAGCTGATCAAGGAGGGGCCGCTGGAGGGCAAGGAGCACCGCCACCCCGAGATGTACTACGAGGGTGTTCTGCCGGGTGCCCGTCTCATAGAGGACGAGTGTTCAAAAGATGTAATATTTGAGTGAGACTTGCTCATTTTATCCTGTATTTATGAAAACTTGTTTCATATGCGCTATGCAACGCTTGTTTGAATTTAAAATATTACCTTCTGTTTGGCCGTTTATCAATCTGAGCGATGGCTAGTCCTTGGCTTCTGCCCCCATGCCACGAGTGCTGGGGTGTTCGGGATAAACCTGAGCACTCTTGTTCCCATATTTGGGTCCTTCGAGGGAGGTGCTCAGCACAACGAACAAGGCAACCGGACTAATAATGCTTTATCACTCTCACTTAGCCATAAAATTCTATAATTTTAAATTTCGGCGAAGCCCCTCGTATTCGGAAGGCCGAATTCAGGGCGCGATACATGCCTTTAAGACGGACAGGGCCGGCCCCTCGCCCTAAGCGGCACAAGTCTTTAGGGACTCGAAAACCTCGCCGAACAGCGACCAGTCTCTCGCCTTATCATGACAGTTAGTTTTAGCTTTCTCTACTGAGGTGCTAAGCTCGGCAGGACCGGGGCACAATCGTAGTAGTTCTCCTAGCGCTACCTTAGCCGATGGAGCGGAACGTAAGGTACCAAAACATAGGAGCCGGGCAAACCCAACATTTGACCAAAGACATGATTCGGAGCTGATGCATATAATGCTATAAGTTTGGGGTGCCGCACTTGTGAAAGTGTTCAGACTTTTCACACCATGTTGTGGGGTATGTAAGCCCCTGGTGTATTGGCCGTACCAAAGTGTACGGTTGCAAGGCGTCATTAATGAACACACATATATATGTATATAATAAGAATGCAATAATAGTCGTAATGTCATGCATTGTTTATTCAGATAGTGCGATAAGCAAACAGTAGGACTATGTCCCTTCCAAGGGCAAGCTGAGGAATGATATTAAATCGAATATTTCACTCGTTACTGTAATCAACCTGGGAATTCCGTGGTATGACGTAGCTGTCTGCCTCCTTGGTTGCTGCATCATGTGTTCGGCAATAGTGCTGCCGGACAGTGTTTCCAGGGATTAATGTCCTGAAAAAAAAACCAAACAGGAAGCCCCTAGTGCGGTTTAAGCCGCGTCTTGGGGCGTGCCACAGTTGTGCCCCTCCCCACTTGTGCCCATGGTATTTTTAATGCGTAATTATGTACGCGCGGCACGAGTTTCGCCGTTGGGCTAGGATTGGGGGGTGTCCACCATATTGCTACGCGAGCTTAGATCACGCCAGGCGGTCTATTTGCCGATTGCTCCGAGCGCGCTTGAAGGTGTCCGGGTCTTGAAACGCCGAACTGGTGGATTGCCTTAAGAGGCTGTTTTACGCTTCTGCTGCGAGGGCCGCAGTGTGCTCCTCTGTTCGGAGAGAGCGCTCTGTGTTTCCATTGACTGTAATAACCCCGCGAGGTCCTGGCATCTTGAGCTTGAGGTATGCATAATTCGGTACCGCATTGAATCTCGCAAATGCGGTTCGCCCGAGCAGTGCATGATAACCACTGCGGAACGGGACTATATCGAAGATTAACTCTTTGCTTCGGAAGTTATCCAGGGATCCGAAGACCACTTCCAGTGTAATTGAGCCTGTGCAATGGGCCTCTACACCTGGAATGACGCCTTTAAAGGGCGTTTTTGTGGGTTTGATCCTTGAGGGGTCTATACCCATTTTGCGCACTGTGTCCTGATAAAGCAGGTTCAGACTGCTACCGCCATCCATAAGGACTCGAGTGAGGTGAAATCCATCAATGATTGGGTCTAGGACCAGTGCGGCGAATCCGCCATGACGGATACTAGTGGGGTGGTCCCTGCGATCGAAGGTGATCGGACAGGAGGACCAAGGGTTGAACTTTGGGGCGACTGGCTCCAACGCATATACTTCCCTGAGCGCACGCTTCCGCTCCCTCTTGGGGATGTGGGTTGCGTATATCATGTTCACCGTCTGCACTTGCGGGGGAGACCTCTTCAGTCCTCTGGTGTGCGGCTGCCGGGGCTCCTCCTCGTCATCGCTATGCGGCCCCTTGTCCTTGTTTTTGGCAATTAACTTGCCGACCTGCTTGAACACCCAACAATCCCTGTTGGTGTGATTGGCTGGCTTGTTTGGGGTGCCGTGTATTTAACACGAGCGATCGAGTATACGGTCCAAGCTGGACGGACCCGGCGTATTTTGTTTGAATGGCTTTTTCCGCTGACCGGGTTTAGAGCCTTTGAATCCGGCATTGACTGTCGTATCCTAGGTATTTTCACTGTTAATGTTGCGCTTATGTTTGTTGCGACGTGACCTGCTATTGCCGTCCTTGGTATCGGAGGTACCATGGTTCTTTGATATGTTATTACCGCAAGCCAGCCAGCTGTCTTCTCCCGCACAAAAGCAGGTCATGAGCATCGTGAGAGCTGCCATAGATTTCGGCTTTTCCTGACCAAGGTGCCGGGCTAGCCACTCATCTCGGATGTTGTGTTTGAAAGCCGCTAAGGCCTATGCATTCGGATAGTCGACGATTTGATTTTTCTTTGTAAGGAACCGAGTCCAGAATTGCCTGGCCGACTCTTCTGGCTGCTGAATTATGTGGCTCAAGTCATCGGCGTCTGGTGGTCGCACATAAGTGCCCTGAAAGTTGTAGAGGAATGCGGCTTCCAGATCTTCCCAACAGTTGATGGAGTCCGCTAGCAAGCTGTTAAGCCAATGCCGCGCTGGTCCTTTGAGCTTTAGTGGGAGATATTTGATGGCGTGTAAGTCATCACCGCGGGCCATGTGGATGTGGAGGAGGAAATCCTCGATCCATACTGTGAGATCTGTTGTGCCGTCGTATGATTCAATATTTACATGTTTGAAACCTTCTGGGAATTGATGATCCATTACTTCGTCTGTGAAGCATAAGGGGTATGCGGCGCCTCTGTATTGGGCTATATCGCGACGCAGCTCGAATGGGTCTTGCCCGTTGTGTTCGGCCCAGCCGGATTTGCTTTTACTGTATCCGGCGTGACGTTTATCGTCTCGCAGAGTTGTGCGCCCTCGTGATCTGTAGATCGATCTTGTATGCTTTGCTTTGTCCTCCAATATGTCTCGCAGGTCTGGCGTATCTCCCCATGCCTTTTTATTTGAATGGCATCGGGGTGGAGGCTGAGTTTTTGGCTGGAATGCCTCTCTATCGCGGCCACGAGGTGGCCGATCAGCCGTATCATACGCTTCTTCCACCAGTCGGGGTAGTAACCTGCACTTTGGTTAATTCTTGGAGGGGCGCTCGAGTTTATATTCCTCGGCCGCGAGGACTTCAGTCCATGTGTCAGCTAGCAGATCTTGATCAGCTTGAAGCTGCTGCTGCTTTTTCTTCAGGCTATTTGCCATGGCCATAAGCCGACGCTTGAAGCGCTCTTGTTCGACGGGATCCTCTGGTACGGCGAATTCATCGTCGCCGAGGCTTGCCTCGTCTTCGGAGGGGGGCATGTAATTGTCATCCTCCTCCTCTCCGTCTGCCGCTCTCTCAGGAGGGCTGGCTCCTCCATCCTCCTGCTCTAAATCTTGCTGGAGGGGATTGTTGTTGTCTTCGGCACTATCCGGAGTGTTATTATCTCCTGTGTCGGTATCACCACTTTTGCTTTGGCGGGAGTTAGAGCGGCGCCGCTGACGTCGGCGCTTGGGTTGCTTCTTGGAGGGGTCATCCTCCATTATCTCGTCACCATTGCCTTCTTTGGGTGTATCCACCATGTATATGTCATATGACGAGGTGGCTTTCCAGTGCCCTATAGGCGCTGGTTCATGTTCGTCTCCTACATCGTTGTCCATACCGTCGATGTCTTCGGAGTCGAAGTCGAGCATGTCGGTTAAATCATCGACAGTGGCTACGAAGTGGGTGGTGGGTGGGCGTCGAATTTCTTCATCGTCCGCATCCCAATCCTGTTGGCCATAGTCTGGCCAGGGGTCTCCTGACAAAGAGAGAGATTTTAGTGAATTCAGAATGTTGCCGAAGGGCGAGTGCTGAAAGATATCTATGCCGGTGAATTCCATGATCGGCGCCCAATCAGATTCGATTGGCAGGGGCGCGGATGGTACGGAGTCCGGAAAAGAGTCCGGCACCTTGGGGTCACGGGCTTCGCAGAGGATTAGGCTGGTGTTCGGCTCGATCATCGTTGAGACTGCAGCTCCTGAGGCGGTGTCTAGCCACCCATCCTCGATTGGCGCAGTTGGCTCCGAGCTAAGGGTCGGAGCTGATGCGGGCGCGGCCTCTGGGGTACTGTTCGGCAGCAGAGCTAGGTCATACCCATCGTGACAGTGCAGCGCGCCCGTCTATGGCTCGAATTCGTCGAAGATCAAGTCTCCGCGGATGTCGGTCGTGTAGTTCAAACTTCCAAATCTGACCTGATGGCCAGGGGCGTAGCTTTCAATCTGCTCCAGATGGCCAAGCGAATTAGCCCGCAGTGCAAAGCCGCCGAACACGAAGATCTGTTCGGGAAGAAAGGTCATCGGAGGAGCCATCGGGCCTAAAGGTGACGACACAGAGGAACTCTCAATGAAAGCACCAATGTCGGTGTCAAAACCGGCGGATCTCGGGTAGGGGGTCCCAAACTATGCGTCTAGGCCGGATGGTAATAGGAGGCAGGGGACACAATGTTTTACCCAGGTTCAGGCCCTCTTGATGGAGGTAAAACCCTATGTCCTGCTTGATTAATATTGATGATATGGGTAGTACAAGAGTAGATCTACCACGAGATCAAAGAGGCTAAAACCCTAGAAGCTAGCCTATGGTATGATTGTCTGTTGTGGTTGTTGTCCTACGGACTAAAACCCTTCGGTTTATATAGACACCAGAGAGGGTTATGGTTACACAAGGTCGGTTACAAAGGAGGAAATATCCATATCCGTGTTGCCTAGCTTGCCTTCCACGCCAAGTAGAGTCCTATCCGGACATGAGACGAAGTCTTCAATCTTGTATCTTCATAGTCTAATAGTCCGGCCAATGGAGATAGTCTGACTGTCCGGAGACCCCCTAATCCAGGACTCCCTCACTCCGCCTCTGCGAAGAGCCAAAGACCGGATCATCGGTTGGTTTTTGGTCGAGGGAAGACGTTCACCATGGCCTACGCCCCCACGAAGTGGGCAAGTCACCGACTGTGTAACCCGGCAAGACGGTGGCGGTGACCTTCCCGAGACACAAGCGACGTCGGCCTCCCATGGTCTACGTTTCCTCGCTATTGGCAGCGGCCTCAGATGTGTCGGATGCGTCGTCGTGGCAGCGTGGCGCGGCCGACGCAGAGTTGCAAATGTCGTCGTCGGTGCCCCAGTCAAATTCCTCTGCCACCGCATCAATCTCCACGAACGTGCATTCTTTCTCCGCATACAGGATGAGGTGCCACCGTCACTCGCTGCTGATTTGGCGGGCGGCGGCATGGGACGGCCTGGACAGGCGAGGATGACCCATGGTGATGCCGGCCTGGACCGATGAGGGCGCCGTCGCCGGCTCTGGAGGGCTTGCCGACGGTGGAGTTCCAAAACACATTAATGTACAGGACGCCCCTACAACAATTTTGCTTTTGAAAGGAAAACACAAATTTTTGCCAGTAAGAGCTGGATTTGGCATATCTAGCCCCCCTAAATGTCTGCGGGCGCCCCGCCTCATATTTCTTGTTGGTAAACCAATCATCAAACCCAAATCCTCAAATCCATGCACACGGATCATATAGCACAAATCGCCACAATTCAATAGTTCAACAATCGAGACATGACAAAATGAAATTCAAGTCCGAGCGTGGCAAATCAAGCAGAAGGATCACTGGACGGACGCCATGTGTGCTGCCTCCTCTACCGCGTGTTGTGCCTCGATCTGTGTTGCATGCTCCGCCTCCATGCATGCCACATGCTCTGTCGCATGATCTACCTCTATATGTGTCGCCTGCTCCACTGCTACCGTCGCCACCACTCTTGCTGCCTCGTACTCCCTATGTTCGTTGATCTCCTTATTCATTCCGGTGAGCCATGTCTTTCCTTACTCATCCAAGAGGCTTGCATCTGCCAACATTATCCCTGAATCCTCCGTGTCTCGAGTGATGGGGTCCTGCACCGAGGGTGGCTAATACGAAGGAGTCCAGCCTCGTCAACAACAAGGGGGGCCAATAGGTCCACACTGTGATGCTAACCCTAGGAGGACAAAATACCTTCTTGACGCGCAAGACTAGAGGGCGACAGCACCCTAGATCACACCCGACATGTAAACCCTAGACCTCTCCTGTCTATATAAAGGGAAGTCTAGAGTTCCCCTTGATCCATCTATCTTTCGATAGGAGAAACTCTAGGTAGAAACATCATACACCATTGTAATCTCTCGCACGAGGTATCCCTCCATTATGAATAACCAAAACCAGCAAGACGTAGGGTATTACTCTCCGGAGGCCCGAACCTAAATAAACCCCTCGTGTGACCTCCAATCCATGACTTCCAGCTGCGCTTGGACCCCTACCGAGGGATCACAGAAATTCGCTCCATTAGTTGGCGCGCCAGGCATCGGCGACGCCAACTGGAGAACGATCATGGATCAGATCATTCTCTATTCCAGTGGCCTATCGCTGGGGTGGAGCTTATTATTTGGCTCCTTCACGTTCATCACAGACAAGGCGGGCCGGGTCGACATCAACCTCTCGGCCTACCTCGCCGCTGCGGGACTTCCCAAAGGACGTCATCGCGATCTCGTCCGGACTGAGGGCCGCACCATGCCACCAACCCAGAGACGCCCCGCGGGCTGCTCCCACGCCATCCACGGAGTGGTGGCCGCGCCAGCGATCCAGCTAGTCCCAATGGTCCGTGGGGGACTGGCACCTCAACAAAGCGTTAGGAGACTGACTCATCACCGACCTAGACACACGCGAATAAGTCGACATGGTGAGTACAGCTTCGACCTCAGGGGACGAAAGAAACCACACACCAATCTCCCTCACCAACAAGGATGAGAACGCGGGCCTCCAACCCTTCCACGAGTCACGTACTTTGACTCAACCTGGCAATCCGACCCATGGGTTGAGGCGCCCATGGTCACCCCACCCGAATGGGTAGGGTATGGGTTGCCATCCTCACCCATGGGTATTGCCTATGGGCAACCCGATTAATCGTGGGTAGGGTATGGGCGTAGGTTTGTGCCCATGGGTTACCCGATGGGTCACCCATTTAATATTAATTATTATACTTATTTATTTTATATGACAAGGTACTAGCTATAAACAGTTATTTGTATCATCTAGTAGCCTGCTATATGCAGTTCAAACATAGCAGCGAGCTGCCAACAAATCAGGGGAGCAACTAGTTAACGAGCGCTCCTTCGGGAGCCTCGCAACGATCAGCGCCACTTGGCGCACTCTCAGCCATTCGCCACGTGTCGCGCTCTGGACGCTCCCTCCGGATTTTATTTTTTTATTTTTCCGCACGTGTTTTCGGCTTTTAAACGGGTTTTCCCGGGTTTTTTTTTGACGTTTTGGTTTTCTCTCGGTCTTCCTTAGCTTTTCGATCAAAAAAACTGGGAAAATTTTTTTGCATGAAAAAACGCGTTTTTTTTCTTTCGCGAAAGTCATGGTTTTTTTTTCGCGAGAGACACGGTTATGCTTTAGCGAGAGTCACGGTCATGCTTTTCGGAAACAAAAAAACGTTTTTTTTCTTTCGCGAGAGTCACGGTTTTACTTCCGCGAGAGGCACGGTTGTGCTTTCGCGAGAGTCACGGCCGTGCCTCTCGGAAAGGGAAAAATAAAACGCGTTTTCTATTTTTTCTTCTTTCGCGAGAGTCACGGTTTTACTTCCGCGAGAGGCACGGTTGTGCTTTCGCGAGAGTCACGGCTGTGCCTCTCAGAAAGGAAAAAAATACGCGTTTTCTGTTTTTTTTCTTTGGCGAGAGTTACGATTTTGCTTCCGCGAGGGGCACGGTTGTGCTTTCACGAGAGTCACGGCCGTGCCTCTCGGAAACGAAAAAACGCATTTTCTGTTTTTTCCTTCCACAAGAGTCACGGTTTTGCTTCCACGAGAGGCACGGGTGTGATTTCGCGAGAGGTATAGGCGTGCCTCTTTCGAAAAGGGAAAAAATTGTGCTTCCGGTTTTAGTTTTTTGCCCGGTTTTTTCATGAAAAAAAGTTCGTCAAAATCTATCAACATGGGATCTAGTTTTAAAGATCTCGACTGAGGAATCCAATGTTGAAAACGGTTCGAAATTTGGACGCACGATTTTAAAAGATAAAACGTTTGAATAAACGGATCTACGAAAAAAGGGAAAACTCCCAGGTTGCGACAAGTGACACGCTGCATGTGCGTCACTTGTCACGACCTAAAAAAGTGGAGTGTTCTTTGCAACGAGTACTCCTTAATTAGTGATTTCGACAAATCAGCAACCAAGTGCCCAACCATATAATTCCTAGTCGCTGATCCTTTTAGAAGCAACAGGCCCACATGCAACAGTACTTGTGGCCGATGCGTGAAGTACACAAGGAGTCCAGCACATCAGAAGAATCATGGGCCTCCAATTCATCATGTGACTGGCATGGCGGCCCATGCTGATATACTAGCCGCAGGTCACGACTCACCACTACTCGAGGTTGCAGGTATTTTAGGGCGAACCCTATTTGACGCTCGCGTGCGTCCATCTGCTCCGCTTCCGCTGAAGCGCACGAGCGAGCAGTGCAAACGGGCCGGCCCATTTCGTGCGTTGAAGCAGGGCCAGGCAAACGGTTTTGGGAATCTTCTAGAGGGTTCCCTGGACCGATTTTTTTCATGTTTTTTTCTTTTACTGGTTTTCTGTTTTTCTTGTTTTCTATTTATTTTATTTTTTCTTTCCTTTTCTTTTATGTTTTTTCGTTTTTATTTTCATTCTATGTTTTAAGAAATGTTCGAAATTCCAAATTTCAAAACCTGTCCACAATAGTAAAAAAGGTTTTTATAAAAAAATCACAATTGTTCAGCGTATATTGCAAAAATGTACAATGTATATATAAAAATTGTTCAATCACAAAAATGTTCAATTTCTATTTCAATATTGTTCAGCTTATATCACAAAAGTGTTCAATGTGTAGTTAAAAAATATTCAGTGTATATTTACAAAAAATATTTTATGTATATTTAACAAAATATTCAGCGTATATCACAAAAATATTCAATGTGTATTTCAAAATTGTTCAGCATGTATCCAAAAATGTTCTTTGTCTATTTACAAATTGAACGTTGTATATTTACAAAAATGTTCAATGGTTGAATTTTTTTGTATTTTTTCTGGATCTGTCACGGCATTGAGTTTAAATAAAATTGCGCGATCAACTAACCAGAAATGCTTAGTAGCTCAGCTGGTGAAGAACGGTTACTCGTGGTTGCGAAGTTTCCAGTTCGATTCCTCGGTATGGCATTTTTTTTTGAGACGTGTTCTTTTATATTTAAGTAGCCTCTCGCTACAACGCCATCGAATGGGCCGGCCCATTCAGTTCGCGCGTGCGCGAAAGCTCGTCCTTTTGACGCTAACGAGCGTCAGCTAGCCGTTCCCGTATTTTAGTACCACCTCGGCTAGGGGAGCTCTTTCGCTGTCTGGCGCTCGAAACGCATGTTACTGGGCCGGCCCAGGTGAGCTTTGACCCAAAACCACGACGCGAAAAAATGCGAAAGCTGGGTTTCGAACTCACGATAACACTTCTTTCTGTCCGACACGAGAACCAGTAGACCAAATACGTTGTTATGTACTGTATGTCGGAAAAAGTTCTACTTAACCGTTATTCAGTGAAAACATTAACGTAAAATCTGAAAATTAGTTGAAAAGTTCATCGATTTTGAAAATTAGTTCACCAATTTTCTAAAAAATTTACAAAATTTTAAAAAGTTTAATCGATTTTGAAAAAAAATATTCATTGCTTTGAAAAAAGTTCATCGATTTTGAAAAAAAGTTCATCGATTTGGAAAAAAGATTCATGGAATTTGGGAAAAAATGTTCATCAAATTTGAAAACAGTTCATCGAATTTGGAAAAAGTTCATCGAATATGAAACGAAATCATCGGATTTGAAAAAATTTCATTGATTTAAAAAAATTATTCATTGAATTTGAAAAAAAAGATCACCAAATTTGAAAATAAGTTCAGCGATTTCGATAAAGTTCATTGAATTTGAAAAAAGTTCATCGAAATTGAAAAAAAGTTCAAAAAGATGATAAAAAGTTCATTGAATTTGAAAAAATTTCATTAAATTTAGAAAATAAGTTCATTGATTTTGATAATAGTTCATTAAATTTGAAAAAAGTTCATCGAATTTGAAAATAAGTTCATTGAATTTGAAAAAAGTTCATCGAAAATGAAAAAAAGTTCACAAATTTTATAAAAATTTGGCGCATTTAAGGAAAGAAAAAAAGAAAAGGAAATGAGAAAATTAACATGAAAAAAGAACAAGAGAAAAAAAACGCCCAGAAACTGACCAGCGAACGATCTAGATAAAGATTAAAAATAGAAGAAAGAAGTTTGTGGACATAGGTGCGCTCTTATCCTGGTGGTGAGTGCGCTCCGCTTTCAATCGAGCGATCAAGTGTTTGATCCCTCACTAGCTCACGGTAATTTTTGCTTTTTTTCAATAGGAAAAAATAAATAAACGGGCCGGCCCAAGGCGGCGCGGGGGTGCTGCGGGGTTGTGCGCCCGTTTGCGTGGATGCCTGTATAGGGCGCAACGGGCGCCGTTTAGGAAATGCCCTCGGCTAGCCAGGAAGAACGGCGGCATCGCCAACACTATAAAGATAGCATGATGCCGCATCTTACTACTTGTGAGTGTGATAAGACGATCTGCCCATAAGCAGTTTCGCATAACTTAAAAAAATTCACATGTTTAGAACGGCCCAGCCTTTAGAAATTTTGATCAAGAAATATAATTTTTTTTAATGCCTATGTTGCAATACCCGATGGGTACCCGATTGGGTTGGGTGACCCGACGGGTTCGGGCATGGGTCTCATTATAGACCCATGGGTAGGGTCGTGGGTTGATGATTGACCCGATAGTGGGTTCGGACCCAACCCGATGGGTTCGGGCATGGGTCTCATTATAGACCCATGGGTAGGGTCGTGGGTTGATGATTGACCCGATAGTGGGTTCGGGCATGGGTCTGGTAGAGGCCGACCCGACTAAACCCGACCCGATTGCTAGGTTGAACTTTGACCACTAGGGGAAGGAAGGGTTGTCGATGGGCCTAGACACTGACGCCTCTTCCAATCGAGGGACGTCCCTACCTGAGGCCCTACAGGCAATATCTTTCCACCAGGTTAGGATGACAGAACCAACCGCAAACCTGCTATGCAAGACGAAGCCAATGGCCCATGAGCTCACCGGCAGGCCTCACCGCGATGACAGCGGCCCTACGGGGCGCCATATCAATGCTACCACCGATAATGAGGTACGCGCTGAACTACATCACAACCCCCATCGGTGGCACCGACCCCGCATCAAGAACGCTGGAGGCCATACACGTTACCCAGCTTAACGCACAACTGACACTTCATTAAAAGGCGCTAGAGGTCTCTACCACGAAGCTCGATGGGAGGAGACGATGGCGTGAGAACGACTGCGTCGGCCACGCCACCAACCGCAGAACCTCCTCAATGACCTCGCCAACCAAGGCCGAGAGCAAGGAGTTTCAATGAACCAGCGACAGAGCCCGCGACGCTCCCGCCACAGACCCCGGCCTGTAGCCTCTAGACAGAGGCCGTGTTGGCATACCGACTGCGAACCATGCGAGGAGATCCCAGACTCCTAGCCGACCTCACCCACATGCTCCACATGACGGTGGAACTTTAGGACAACATCTCGTGCTCCAGGGAAAGGCTGGCAGGTACAAAGAGCGTCCTGTCCACCGCCAACGAACCAGCCCGAGAACAAGGACAGGGATCCATCCAGCGACCGGGGGCCCCGCCAGCGGCCATGATCACGCACTTGCGATAGTCGATATGGGCCGTCGCCCTGCAACGACGCGCGACCCTACCAACAGTAAACCCCGCGTCGGCCGGACAACCTCACCATCAGCATGGTGGGTGGGGAGGAACATAAGCAAATGGACTACTCCCAGGGGCTCCTGCACCAAGATTCACCTCGCTCACCTCGACCATCGCACCAGCGTGTTTTCGGTAAGAGGTCATATCCCACCCTTTCTCCCAACCCTTCGTCGTCAAAGGTGTCGAGAAATATTCAGGAGACGCAAAACTAGCGCACCGACTGAATGACTACCTTATGGCAATCGAGATGGACAACGGCGACATCGGCAACGTCCTTTGGCACGTACCTCTATGCCAAACTGGGCACGCACGATCTTGGCTCAGCGGGCTCCCTCCAAACTCCATCCATAACTGGGCGGACTTCGAGCACGTTTTTCTCAATAACTTTGAGGGAACCTACCACCAGCCAGGAGGCGAGGCCGACCTCCATAACATCATCCAAGAAGACAAGGAGTCCGTCCGCGACTATGTTGTGCGCTGGTTCAAGAAGAAAAACACGTTGTCGAGCATCTTCGATGAAAGAGGCATATAAGCGTTTGTTAGCGGCGCCCAGTCCCTCTGTTGCAGCATAAGCTTGCCCAAAAAGAGGAGAAGGCAAGTTGACATCCCTGGCTGCCCTAATGAAGGTCACCAACGACTTCGCCACCAACGAAGAAATAGCTCGGGCCAACCGCCTATCTCTCACGGGAGCCAAAACTAATGAGCCAGCAGGGGCTAGGGCCCCAAAGAGTAGAAGCTCGAAGAGCAGGGAAGACAAGAAGCGCAAGGAAGAACAAGATTCCTAGCTCGTCGCAGCTGCCAACGAAACATACGAGGATGGTGCCAAGAGGCAGTGCTAGAACAGCAAGCCAAAGCGCACTCCCCGCTCATACGACGATATAATGAACGGGCCCTATGTGTACCACAGATATGACAACCACCAGGACCGGCATTTGATAAGGGATTGCGGCCTCTGATACATCTCCAACATATTTATAATTTTTTATTGTTTCATGTTGTTATATTATCATTCTTGGATTCCAGTGCTAGTTGTTGTTTTTTACTTGTTTTTTACTTCACAGAATATCCCTACCAAACGGAGTCCAAAGGCAGCAAAACTTTTTGAAGATTTTTTCGGACCAGAAGACAACTTGGGAACCAAGAAAGCATCTTGGAGGAGGCCTATGGGGCCCATGATACACCAGGGCCCACCAAAGGTCCCTAGCGTGCCCTGATGTATAATAGGGCCCACGGAGGTCTCCTACACCGCCTCTTCGCCCTATAAATTTCCAAATATTCCAGAAACCCTAGGGGAGTTGACGAATTTTTTTTCAGCCGCCACAAATCCAGAACCACGAGATCCAATCTAGATCCCTATACCGGCACCTCATCGGAGGGGAACACGATCATGGAGGGGTTCATCATCCTCATTGGTTCCTCTCCGATGATGCGTGAGTAGTTCACCATAGACATACGGGTCCGTAGGCAGTAGCTAGATGTCTTCTTCTCTCTTTTTGATTCTCAATACAATGGTCTCTTGGAGATCTATTTGATGTAATGACTTTGTGCAGTGTGTTTGTTGGGATCCGATGAAGTTCGAGTTTATGATCAAAATTTTATCCCTGAATATTATTTGAGTCTTCTTTGATCTCTTATATGCATGATTTTTATAGCCTCGTATTTCTTCTCCGATCTTTGGTTTAGTTAGGCCAACTAAATTGATTTTTCTTGCCATGGGAAGTGGTGCTTTGTGGTGGGTTCGATCTTGCGGTGTCCTTACCCAGTGACAGAAGGGGCAGTGAGGCACGCATGTATCGTTGCTATTAAGGATAACAAGATGGAGGTTATTCCTACAAGAATAGATCTCGTCTACACCATGTCATCGTTCTTATTGCATTACTCCGTTTCTCCATGAACTTAATACACTAGATGCATGCTAGATAACAATCGATGTGTGGAATAATAGTAGTAGATGCGGGCAGGAGTCGGTCTAGTAATCTTGGATGTGATGCCTATATATTGATCATTGCCTTGGATATTGTCATAATTGTTTGTTCTTCTATCAATTGCCCAACAATAATTTGTTTACCCACTGTGTGCTATTTCTCGAGAGAAGCCACTAGTGAAACCTACAGCCCTCGGGTCTATATTTTATTATATTTGCTTTTTGATCTATTTTTGCCACATTTATTTTCAGATCAATTATTCCAAAAACCCAAAAAATACCTTGCTGCACTTTTTATTTGCATCTTTTATTTCACGTTTTATCAAGATCTATTTATCCAATCTACTACAAATTTATCTATATTTTTACCGTGGAGGGATTGACAACCCATCTTACGTGTCGGGTTGCAAGTATTTATTCTTTGTGTGCAGGTACCGTTTACATAGTGTTGCTTGGTTCTCCTACCTGATTGATACCTTGGTTTCATAAGTGAGGGAAATACCTACGGTAGCTGTGCTGCATCATCCCTTCCTCTTTGGAGAAATAATGACGTAGTTTCAAGCTGCATCAGCCTCAATGAGCAGCTCCTCCGTGAAAAGAATAACCTCGCTGCCACACACAATGATGGCGGGAACAACGTGGCTCCACCGACCCCGGCGGCACTCCCCGAGCGGTAGGCCAATGGAAAGATCCAGCGAGCTTTCCCAAAGGACATCTGGAGAGTCAACATGGTCACCAAGGCGCAACGTCCTCCAAAGATGACATGCCAACATCACCACATGAGGAATAAGAGGTACTCCAAGTGCCTCGCTTGGTTTGAACAAACAATATCCTTCAACCACAGTGATAATCCATTCCTTTTTCACAGGCCAGGAAGCCTCCTACTCATCTTCGACACGGTCATTGGAGGTCAGTGCGTCCCTGCAGTACTGATAGACGGGGGCTCTATTATAAACACACTATACACAAGGATCTTGGAATGAGTGAACATACCGATGGAGGCCCTACGACCCTCCAATAGGGAATTTCGAGGCATAATCCCATGAAGAAAGGCAGAACTAGTGGGAGAGATAATGTTGGAAGTCGCCTTCAACGAGCACATCAGTTATAGATGCAAACTCATAAGCTTCGAGGTGGTCCCCCTTTTTGGGGGGCTACGACGCCATCTTGGGGCTAATGGCTTTCTCACAGTTCATGGCCATCCCACACTACACATATATAAAGCTAAAGATGCCAGGCCGACGCGGCATCATCACCATCCATAGCTGCCCCTTACAAGCAATTACGTCAGAACATGCAAGCCTCGATGAGCTCAAGGAGCCCGGCCTCATCAACTACAAGGGGCCCGACAGGCCCATGACATGATGCTAGCCCTAGGAGGCCAAAAGACCCTCTTGACGCCCAGGACTAGAGGGCGGCATCACCCTAGATTGCATCCGACATGTAAACCCTAGACCTCTCCTATCTATATAGAGGGAGGTCTAGGGTTCCCATTGATCCATCTATCTTCAGATAGGAGAAACTCTCAGTAGCAACATCATACACCATTGTAACCTCTCGCATGAGGTATCCCTTCATTATGAAGAAACAAAACCAGCAGGACTAGGGTATTACTCTTCAGAGGCCCGACCCTGGATAAACCCCTCGTGTGGCCTCCGATCCAAGACTTGAAGCTGCGCGTGGACCCCTACTGAGGGTAAATTTGCTCCGTCATCGAGCAAGTTGCAGATTCTCCTTCTCAATATGTATTGATCAAAAAGCCCGAACCTTCTTGATCTCCCATTTGAGACACACCTCTTTCTTTTCGAACTCTATCTTCTCCCTCTCAATTTCCAACTTGTTGTTCGCTGTCTCTCAGTCCAAATACACCCTTTACTTTTGCGCATCCATGTGGGCTTGTACCTCTCCATTTATTGTCCTCCCTTGTGGGAAATATGCCCATCCATGTGGTGGAAATTTTTTCGCTGCGGCGTCATGGTCGTCCCTCCCCTTCTCCCACTTGTTTCCCATCACTTGCCGGTTATTCATTGGCACATTTACATTCTCCCCTGCAACTTCTCCCTCTTCTTCATCTATCACAATTGATTGGTGGGAGCTTGAGCCATCATTCTTCCTCTTGCCAGCCTTGAGATCTTTAACAAGTTGTGTCCACTTTGGTTTACCAGCAAATATCACCCAACGATGCCCAAAACAGAATGGCTTCTTCTCCATTTGTTGGTACATAGTGTCCACCACCATCTTCTAGCAAACAATAAGTATAAAAATGAGAATGCAACAAAAACAAGCAATTAAAATGATGAAAAAAAATTAAGCAATTCAACTTACGTGAGTTGACACTCCCATCCCACTTTGAGGGCGGCCAAGCACTTGTACATAGTAGCTGGCATACATGTTCACTTCTGCTTGAATGATCTCCTATCGATGTTGGAGACATGCCACATTGCAGGCAGTCATGCTAGGATGCATCTCGACATATTCCTTGTAATCTTGATAGTGTTTGTGGACCTTCTCCCAATACTTATTGCCCTTTTGCTCTGTGCCACATATGCTTATGGCCAACCAAGATTTAACCAACAAGATATCCTCCAAAGTTGTGAATGTCAAGCTTCTTGTCTTGGCTACCTGTGCTTTTCTTTTATTCTGGGGCTTGATGTTCTACCAACTTCAAATGTCGGACAATTTGGACCCCCTAAGTCATAGTCCATTTGTGTAGTTTCTTGATTGTTAATAATCATGGCCAGCATGATATTTTCCTAAAATTACCATGATTGCAAATAAACTAACTGTCGGCGTTTTGGGATCGGGGGTACCCAGATCTGCCTGCCAGCAGCCCATGGCGTGGCTCCCATGATGGCCTGGTACGGCCCAGCTGCAGGACCCCTCAAGTCAAGACCCTCACGAGGGCCCCGGCCTCGCGAGGAGAGTGACGCCAAGACCTCCCGAGGGGCAGTTCTCCGAGCTTGCCTCCCGAGGAGTGGAGATTCTGATGCAGGTACCCAGCCTCACGAGGCTATCCCTGACGTAAGCCGTGACGACCAAGGCCAGGCGGGCGCCAGCAGGCGTAGACGAGGACAGTTTCCTCTTTGGTGCTAAGGAGGAAAGGACGAACGCGGTTTCCCAAGGAATCCCCCAAAGGTTTCCATTCCGGTGCAACAAGACCAAGACCACGAGCTCGGTAGGACGAATGTCATCGTCGATCCCACCGCAGCATCACGACCAGAAGCTTTGCAGGAAAATACCACCTTTCATCAGGATTAGATGTACTTGTCCCCTTTCAAATTGGCCGTTGTGGGATCCCTTCCCACCTAAATTATGAGGGAATAGGACAAGGGCCACTATGAATATAGGCTAGCTTCCACCATAAGAGAGGATCGGACCCATTCCACCCTCACTACTTGAGCCCTCGTGAGGTTGCTCATCCATGATGATCCACAAGTATAGGAGATCTATCATAGTCCTTTCGATAAGTAAGAGTGTCGAACCCAACAAGGAGCAGAAGGAAATGGCAAGCGATTTTCAGTAAGGTATTCTCTTCAAGCACTGAAATTATCAGTAACAGATAGTTTTGTGATAAGGTAATTGGTAACGGGTAACAAGCAATAAAAGTAAATAAGGTGCAACAAGATAGCCCAATCCTTGTTGTAGCAAAGGACAAGCCTGGAAAAACTCTTATATAAAGGAAAGCGCTCCCGAGGACACATGTGTATTATCGTCAAGCTAGTTTTCATTACGGTCACATGATTCACGTTTGGTACTTTGATAATTTGAGTTGTGGGTGGACCGGTGCTTGGGTACTGCCCTTCCTTGGACAAGTATCCCACTTATGATTAACCCCTATTGCAAGCATCTGCAACTACAAAAGAATTATTAAGGTAAACCTAACCATAGCATGGAACAGATGAATCCAAATTAGCCCCTTACGAAGCAACTCATAAACTAGGGTTTAAGCTTCTGTCACTCTAGCAAACCATCATCTACTTATTACTTCCCAATGCCTTCCTCTAGGACCAAACAATGGTGAAGTGTCATGTAGTCGACGTTCACATAACACCACTAGAGGAAAGACAAATACATCTCATCAAAATATTAAACGAATACCAAATTCACATGACTACTTATAGCAAGACTTCTCCCATGTCCTCAGGAACAAACGTAACTACTCACAAATCATATTCATGTTCATAATCAGAGGGTTATTAATATGCATTAAGGATCTGAACATATGATCTTCCACCAAATAAACCAACTAGCATCAACTACAAGGAGTAATCTGTTGGGGAACGTAGTAATTTCAAAAAATTTCCTACGCACACGCAAGATCATGGTGATGCATAGCAACGAGAGGGGAGAGTGTTTTCCACGTACCCTCGTAGACCAAAAGCGGAAGCGTTAGCACAACGTGATTGATGTAGTCGTATGTCTTCACGATTCGACCGATCCAAGTACCGAACGCACGGCACCTTCGAGTTCAGCACACGTTCAGCTCGATGACGTCCCGCGAACTCCGATCCAGCAGAGCTTCACGGGAGAGTTCCATCAGCACGACGGCGTGGTGATGGTGATGATGTTGCTACCGACGCAGGGCTTCGCCTAAGCACCACTACGATATGACCGAGGTGGAATATGGTGGAGGGGGGCACCACACACGGCTGGGAGAGATCAACTGATCAACTTATGTGTCTAGAGGTGCCCCCTGCCCCCCGTATATAAAGGAGCAAGGGGGGAGGCCGGCCGACCCTCTATGGGCGCGCCAGGAGGAGGAGTCCTCCTCCTAGTAGGAGTAGGACTCCCCTTTCCTACTCCTACTAGGAGGAGGAAAGGAAGGAGGAGAAGGAGAAGGAAGGAGGGGGGAAAAGGAGGAAAGGGGGGCCGGCCCCTAGTCCAATTCGGTTTGGGCTAGGGGGGCTGCGCGCCCTGCCTCCTCTCTTCCACCACTTGGCCCATGAGGCCCATTACTTCTTCCTCGTATTCCCGTAACTCCCTGGTACCCTCGAAAATACCTAAATCACTCCGAACCTTTCCGATGTCCGAATATAGTCGTCCAATATATCGATCTTTACGTCTCGACCATTTCAAGACTCCTCGTCATGTCCCCGATCTCATCCGAGACTCCGAACTACCTTCGGTACATCAAATCACATACACTCATAATACAATCGTCACCGAAACTTTAAGCGTGCGGACCCTACGGGTTCGAGAAGTATGTAGACATGACCGAGACACGTCTCCGGCCAAAAACCAATAGCGGAACCTATATGCTCATATTGGCTCCCACATATTCTACGAAGATCTTTATCGGCCAAACCGCATAACAACATACGTTGTTCCCTTTGTCATCGGTATGTTACTTGCCCGAGATTCGATCGTCGGTATCTCAATACCTAGTTCAATCTCGTTACCGGCAAGTCTTTTTATTCGTTCCGTAATACATCATCCCGCAACTAACTCATTAGTTGCAATGCTTGCAAGGCTTAAGTGAGGTGCATTACCGAGAGGGCCCAGAGATACCTCTCCGACAATCGGAGTGACAAATCCTAATCTCGAAATACGCCAACCCAACAAGTACCTTCGGAGACACCTGTAGAGCACCTTTATAATCACCCAGTTACGTTGTGACGTTTGGTAGCACACAAAGTGTTCCTCCGGTAAACGGGAGTTGCATAATCTCATAGTCATAGGAACATGTATAAGTCATGAAGAAAGCAATAGCAACAAACTAAATGATTAAGTGCTATGCTAATGGAATGGGTCAAGTCAATCACATCATTCTCTAATGATGTGACCCCGTTAATCAAATGACAACTCACGTCTATGGCTAGGAAACTGAAAGGATCGAGAAGAGGTGTCTAGAGGGGGGTGATTAGACACTAAGTGCCAAAAGTTGCAGTTTTTAATATTCTTAAGTTTAAGTGGAGTTTAAGCACAAGTTTAACAAACACAATACATATCAAGAAAGCATGCAATGAGTATATGAGCAACGGAAAGTAAAGCATGCAACTTGCAAGAATGTAAAGAGAAGGGTTTGGAGTATTCAAACACAATTGGAGACACGGATGTTTTTGTCATGGTTCCCATAGGTGGTGCTATCGTACATCCACGTTGATGGAGACTTCAACCCACGGAGGGTAACGGTTGCGCGAGTCCACGGAGGGCTCCAACCACGAAGGGTCCACGAAGAAGCATCCTTGTCTATTCCATCACGGCCGTCGCCCACGAAGGACTTGCCTCACTAGCGGTAGATCTTCACAAAGTAGGCGATCTCCTTGCCCTTACAAACTCCTTGGTTCAACTCCACAATCTTGTTGGAGGCTCCCAAGTGACACCTAGCCAATCTAGGAGACACCACTCTCCAAGAAGTAACAAATGGTGTGTTGATGATGAACTCCTTGCTCTTGTGCTTCAAATGATAGTCTCCCCAACACTCAACTCTCTCTCACAGGATTTGGATTTGGTGGAAAGAAGATTTGAGTGGAAAGCAACTTGGGGAAGGCTAGAGATCAAGATTCATATGGTTGGAATGGAATATCTTGACCTCAACACAAGTGTAGGTGGTTCTCTCTCAGAAAATGTGTATTGGAAGTGTAGGTATGTTCTGATGGCTCTCTTTACGGATGAAGAGTGGGTGGAGGGGTATATATAGCCTCCACACAAAATCTAACCGTTACACGCAATTTGCCAAACTCGGTGGGACCGAATGGTTAAACTCGGTCGGACCGATTCAGCAAACCTAGTGACCGTTAGGATTTTCGGTGGGACTGAGATGCAACTCAGTAGGACCGATATGGTTAGGGTTAGGGCATAACATAATCTCGGTGTGACCGATTACACAAACTCGGTGGGACCGATTTTGGTAATAAGCTAACCAGAGAGTTGGTCATGCAAACTCGGTGAGACCGATTACACAAACTCGGTGGGACCGATTTTGGTAATAAGCTAACCAGAGGGTTTGCATTGTAATCTTGGTAGTACCGATTGCTCAAACTCGGTGAGACCGATTTTGGTAATGGACATAGACAGGGAGATTACAATCCCATCTCGGTGAGACCGAGATCCCTATCGGTGAAACCGATTTGCTAGGGTTTGTGGCAGTGGCTATGACATCTAAAACTCGGTGGCGCCGGATAGATAGAATCGGTGGGGCCGAGTTTGACTTTTGGTTTAGGTCATATGTGGATGTGGGAAGGTAGTTGAGGGTTTTGGAGCATATCACTAAGCACTTTGAGCAAGCAAGCCATTAAGCAACACCGCATCCCCTCTTGATAGTATTGGCTTTTCCTATAGACTCAATGTGATATTGGATCACTAAAATAGAAAATGTAGAGTCTTGATCTTGAAGCTTGAGCCAATCCTTTGTCCTTAGCATCTTGAAGGGGTTCCACATCCTCTAGTCCATGCCACTCCATTATTGAACTTATCTGAAACATCCTAGGTAAAAGTGTTAGTCCAACAAGAGATATGTTGACATTAATTACCAAAACAACCCAGGGAGCACTTGTGCTTTCAATCTCCCCCTTTTTGGTAATTGATGACAACATACATCAAAGCTTTAGATAAAGATATAGAGAATAGCAAGTAAAGCTTTGGAAAGACATGTAACATGCATAGGCTCCCCTACATGTATGAAATCATGTGAATATTGAATATAGGAGAATGTGAATGCGTAAACATGACAGAGTAAGCAATGTGTTACATGTATCTTGGCTATATGCATTAGAGCAAATGATGTGAATGTGAGAAATGTACCTTCATGCTCATGGGTCCTTCTTGCAAACAGTATGTACATTAGCAAGAACTTCTCATTCACATGACTGTGATGCATATACTTACCTTGTGGTCTTGAGTCGGCTTAGGATGGGATGAACCAGCGCAAACAAGGTTAAATAACACAGATACACCTACTGACCAGAGCAAGCAAGAGAAACCACAAGAGAACCAAGACTGGGATGACATGTAGAGTGAGTA
Source organism: Triticum dicoccoides (assembly GCF_002162155.2). NCBI lineage: Eukaryota > Viridiplantae > Streptophyta > Magnoliopsida > Poales > Poaceae > Triticum > Triticum dicoccoides. Next base: position 126,887,716 of record NC_041384.1, on the reverse strand, counting down.
CTAAGTACCACATTGGATATAGACATGTCCCCAAAGGTAAAGATATGCAATAAAATCAGAGATTTACTTCCCTTAGATGTCTTGCTCCCCCTGAATCTGCATGGGATATTGGGAGAAGATAGGGAACAGAAAATCAGAGCAACAAAAAAGGAAACAACAGAGCTTGAGCTAAAGCAAGCAACCAAACATGTCTTTCCCCTCTTAAAGACATGTGACATCTCTCCTCTTGAACACCAAGCATCTGGGGTCTTTGATGATATTACTTTCTCCTAGTTGAGAAACTCTCTCCCCCTGAGTATTCTCTCTTTCTCCCCCTATAGGAAGGATTAATCTTTGATGTGATCTCTCTCTCCCCCTTTGACATCAATTTACAAGAAGGGATCTTCTGGACATGTGATACAAATGGGTTGGTCCTCAAGTCACAGAGCAAAGCAACATGTCTAATATGATGCTGGTAGAGGACAAGAATCATTGAGTGGAGCTGGAGCAAACAGAAATCAGGAATAAGTGGCAAGTTGGTTTTCCTGTGGTGGAATCGGTGACTTCGAGTTGTGTGCTTCGGTTGCACCGAAAGATTTCGGTTGGGCCGAAGAGAACAAACCGGTGTGACCGAGTTCATTAGAGTGAAACCACTTGTCACCTCAGCTCACTAGACAAGTAAGATCTCACAAGGATATGCAAGGAATTTACTGAAAGATTTGCAATGAATTGGATGCATAAAATGCAGAACAAAAAGGAAAGAAAAGAAACTAAAAGTTCTAGGTGAAGAATATGCAAGAGACAAAAGCACGGGGAGACACACGAGAACTTCATCTAGAGATGGTCGGTGACAAAGTCACCTATGTTAGAGTATATTGACTTAGGAGTCAAGTGAGAGCACTTGATCATAGGTCATAGTCATCGTTTAAGCTCAAAATGGGGTTACCATTTTTCGTTTAAGCCTTTTTATGTATTCACATCTTGTCGAGTTGCTTTGACTCATGACTTGGAGTAAAGCTTCTCTAAGATGGAATAACATACCTTGGGTGGTGGTGTTGATCTTGCTCATGTAGTTGAACTTGTGTGGGTTGCTCAAGGTTGATGTAGTTCATCAAGGGTTGGGAGCACCACTTGGAGTTTGAGTTCATCTACCTACATGGGTTAGCTTTGCAAGGAAGAGCACTTGTGTATCCAAAATGACAATCATGAGACTCAACATAGAATTTGCCAAAGGATATGTTTGAATGGTTTCGTGCTTCCTTGTCTTCAACCACCATTGTGTAGAGACTTGGTGATGTAGAGATTGCTCAAGATGTGAGTGAGTTGCAATCTCATAGATTTAGATTCAACCAAGTACCTACACGGGTTAGATAACATGCAAGGTACAAATATATCCAAGACATATGAAGAGCATCATAAGAGAAATATCGAGGATTAGTCATAGGCTCATGCCCTGCATGTATCAAATGGAGTTCCTACTCCAAGTTTGAAGCATCAATGATGTTCAATTCACCTCTCAACCTGCAAAACACTTTCTCATCAAGTGGTTTAGTGAATATATCCGCCAATTGCTTATTGGTGCGAACATGCTTAAGGTTATTGTCCCCTTTTGCAACATGATCTCGAATGAAATGATGACGAACTTCAATATGCTTAGTTCGAGAATGTTGCACGGGATTGTGAGCAATCTTAATAGCACTTTCATTGTCACATAGCAATGGAACATGTTTCACATATATCCCATAATCTTTAAGAGTTTGGGTCATCCAAAATAATTGAGCACAACATGAACCAGCGGCAATGTATTCCGCTTTGGCGGTGGATAAGGATACCGAGTTTTGTTTCTCGAAAGACCAAGACACAAGAGATCTACCAAGGAATTGACAAGTACCCAAAGTGGATTTTCTATCAACCTTGTCTCCGGCATAGTCCGAATCGGAGTAGCCAACAAGATCAAAAGAGGACCTCTTAGGATACCAAATGCCAAAATTGGTGTATGGATTAGGTATCTCACTATCCTTCTCACAGCCTTAAGATGACACTCTTTAGGAGCAGCTTGATATCGTGCACACATGCACACACTTAGCATAATATCGGGACGAGAGGCACATAGATATAACAATGAACCAATCATAGAGCGATAAACCTTTTGATCAACCGGTTCACCATCTTTGGTCAAATCAAGATGTCCACTAGTAGGCATGGGTGTAGTCATACCTTTGCATTCTTGCATATTGAACTTCTTGAATAAGTCCTTGGTGTACTTCGTTTGAGATATAAAGGTACCTTCCTTATTTTGCTTGATTTGCAAACCGAGAAAGAATTTGAGTTCACTCATCATAGACATTTCAAACTTCTCCGACATTAGCTTTCCAAACTTCTCACTAAAATGAGGGTTAGTTGAACCAAATATGATATCATCAACATAAATTTGGCACACAAATAGTTCTCCATTAACCCTTTTAGTAAAAAGAGTAGAATCAATTTTACTAATTTCAAAGCCTTTTTCAATAAGGAACTTGGTCAAGCATTTATACCATGCTCTAGGAGCTTGTTTAAGACCATAAAGGGCTTTGTGAAGTTTGTAAACATGATTAGGTTTCTTAGGATTGACGAAGCCGGGAGGTTGCTTAACATAAACTTCCTCCTCAATTTTGCCATTTAGAAAAGCACTTTTAATGTCCATTTGGTACAAGGTGATATCATGGTGATTAGCATAAGCAAGTAAGATGCGAATCGACTCAAGTCTAGCAACGGGAGCATATGTCTCACCATAGTCCATACCTTCAACTTGTGTGTAGCCTTGGGCGACGAGACATGCTTTGTTGCGAACCACTTGTCCATCTTCATTTTGCTTGTTGTGAAACACCCATTTGGTACCAATGATGTTGTGGTTGTTGTCGGGCTTCTCGACCAATGTCCACACTTGATTTCTCTCAAAGTTGTGTAGCTCTTCATGCATAGCATTTATCTAGTCCGGATCCTCCAATGCTTCTTCAACCTTCATAGGTTCAATGCTAGAGATGAATGAGTAATGTTCACAAAAGTTAGCTAAACGAGTTTTAGAGCGAGTGATTCTCCTGGTTTGGATATCATTGTAGATTTGCTCGACGGGATGATCCTTAGCAATTCTTGCTCGAACTCGTGAAAGCTTTTGCTTGGGCCGGGGTGGAACATCCTCTTCATCTTGTGCTTCTTCTTGGCCTTCTTCATTGTTGACGTTGTCGTTCTCTTGTCATGGTGGAGAAGGAGGTTGTTGATGTTCATCTTGGTGCGCTTCCTTGTTTTCTTCATCTTGGCGTGCCCCACTTGTGGATGCTTCCGTATCAACTCTTGGTTCACCTTGTCATGAGGTAGAAGCTTCCACTTGGACGGACGAGGTACTCTCCTTCACTTCCATTGGACGAATCTTGCCAATGGACAAGTCTTGAATTGCTTCCGAAGGGTCTTTGTCTCCTACATCAATTGGCAATTGCTCTACTTGCGAGCCGTTAGATTCATCAAACTTCACATCTACCATCTCTTCAACCTTTCGGGTGAAATTGTTGTAGACACGGTAAGTGTGAGAGTTTGAGCCATAACCAAGTAGGAAACCTTCATGAGATTTAGGAGCAAATTTAGAACGCTGATGCTTATCAAGAATGTAGCACTTTGAGCCAAATACTCGAAAGTATCCAACTTGGGGTTTGTTACCGGTGAGGAGCTCGTATGCCGTCTTGCCGAGTAGCTTGTGAAGATACAAGCGATTTGTTGCATGACAAGCTGTCTCAACCGCTTCCGCCCAAAAGTGCTTTGGCGTTTTGTACTCATCAAGCATCGTTCTTGCCATCTCGATAAGAGTCCAGTTCTTCCTTTCAACAACTCCATTTTGTTGAGGTGTGTACGTAGCCGAGAACTCGTGTGAAATCCCTTCTTCATCAAGAAAGGTGTCCACATTTGCGTTCTTGAACTCCATTCCGTTGTCGCTCCGAACCTTCTTGATCTTCACGTCAAACTGATCTTGGGCCTTCCTAGCGAAGTTTTTGAAGATCTTTTGGACCTGCGATTTGTCATCAGGAAAGAACACCCACGTAAATCTTGAAAAATCATCAACTATGACTAGACCAAATGAGTTACCACCGAGACTCTTGTAGGCATTTGGACCAAAGAGATCCATGTGAATTAGCTCGAGTGGTCTTCTTGTGGTCATGATGTTCTTCGCGCGGTGACTTCCTCCAACTTGTTTCCCTACTTGACAAGCACTACAAAGTCTATCCTTGTAAAATATGACATCTTTTATTCCAAGGATATGATCACCTTTAATAAGCTTATCAAGATTTCGCATACCAACATGACCTAGTCTTCTATGCCACAACCAGCCTTTAGAAGATTTGGTAATTAAGCAAGTTCTAGGTTGAGCCTTTTTAGTGAAATCAACAATGTAAAGATCTCCTCTACGTATACCGGTAAAGACCATTTTATGATTGTCTCTACGAAACACTTGGCAATCTACTTCAGTGAATAAGACATTGAAACCGAAATCCGCAAGTCTAGAAACTGAAAGTAAATTGTATCCAAGGGATTTAACGAGCATGACATTTTGTATGGAGCTATCATGTGAGATGGCCACCTTACCAAGGCCAACCACCTTACCCTTTGAATTATCACCAAAAGTGACATATTTTCGAGGGCCGTCGTTTTCAGCAAGCTCACGGAACATATCTTTATCTCCGGTCATATGATCAGTACATCCACTATCAAGGACCCATTCCTTTCCTCCAGCCATGTAGCCGCGAAGATTTGCCATAAGACCAAAATGCCTCATTGCATCATCAAGATCATAGTCACTATCATCATCTTCATCATAGTATCCATGTTCAAAATCATCTTGTGATTGATCAATTCCTAGAGAGGGTAATTCATTAGATAAATGATCATCACAATGGTTACCTTTATGAATTCTAATAGCTTCGGATATGATATCGCTAACGATTCCAACATTTCCTTTAGCACGCATGAGATTGGTAAGCTCAAATAGACAATCACCAAAGCTAGGATCACTAGAGTTCATCTTACTCAAGGCAATAGACTTATGGAGAATTTTGTCTACCTTTTTCAAGGAATAATCTGGAAATCATTCCTCAAGAAATCTCCATATGGTGTAGGCACACTTGAGAGTAGGCAAACCTCTAATCAAGTTTCTAGGCAAGCCTCTAATGATGAGCTCAACAGTTCTAAGATTGCGAATCATGTCAATATCTTCATCTAGGGTAGGGTGCAAAGGATCAACATGAGGTGCACAAGGGCTAGTAATGTACTTGTTCAAATGATATTCATTGAAAATCTCAAGCATTTCATTTTCCACTCGTGAAAATACTCTCCATCAAGAATAGGCACTCTATGTCTAAGACTCCCCAAAGTAGACACATCCATGTTCCTCCAATGGTGTTTAAACCAAGGCAATCGAGACCAAAGCTCTGATACCAATTGAAAGGATCGAGAAGAGGTGTCTAGAGGGGGGGGTGATTAGACACTAAGTGCCAAAAGTTGCAGTTTTTAATATTCTTAAGTTTAAGTGGAGTTTAAGCACAAGTTTAACAAACACAATACATATCAAGCAAGCATGCAATGAGTATATGAGCAGCGGAAAGTAAAGCATGCAACTTGCAAGAATGTAAAGAGAAGGGTTTGGAGTATTCAAACGCAATTGGAGACACAGATGTTTTTGTCGTGGTTCCGACAGGTGGTGCTATCGTACATCCACGTTGATGGAGACTTCAACCCACGGAGGGTAACGGTTGCGCGAGTCCATAGAGGGCTCCACCCATGAAGGGTCCACGAAGAAGCAACCTTGTCTTCCATCACGGTCGTCGCCCACGAAGGACTTGCCTCACTAGCGGTAGATCTTCACAAAGTAGGCGATCTCCTTGCCCTTACAAACTCCTTGGTTCAACTCCACAATCTTGTTGGAGGCTCCCAAGTGACACCTAGCCAATCTAGGAGACACCACTCTCCAAGAAGTAACAAATGGTGTGTTGATGATGAACTCCTTGCTCTTGTGCTTCAAATGATAGTCTCCCCAACACTCAACTCTCTCTCACAGGATTTGGATTTGGTGGAAAGAAGATTTGAGTGGAAAGCAACTTGGGGAAGGCTAGAGATCAAGATTCATATGGTTGGAATGGAATATTTTGACCTCAACACAAGTGTAGGTGGTTCTCTCTCAGAAAATGTGTTTTGGAAGTGTAGGTATGTTCTGATGGCTCTCTTTACGAATGAAGAGTGGGTGGAGGGGTATATATAGCCTCCACACAAAATCTAACCATTACACACAATTTTCCAAACTCGGTGGGACCGAATGGTTAAACTCGGTCGGACCAATTCAGCAAACCTAGTGACCGTTAGGATTTTCGCTAGGACTGAGATGCAACTCGGTAGGACCGATATGGTTAGGGTTAGGGCATAACGTAATCTCGGTGTGACCGACTACACAAACTCGGTGGGACCGATTTTGGTAATAAGCTAACCAGAGAGTTGGTCAGGCAAACTCGGTGAGACCGATTACACAAACTCGGTGGGACCGATTTTGGTAATAAGCTAACCAGAGGGTTTGCATTCTAATCTCGGTAGTACCGATTGCTCAAACTTGGTGAGACCGATTTTGGTAATGGACATACATAGAGAGATTACAATCCCATCTCGGTGAGACCGAGATCCCTATTGGTGAAACCGATTTGCTAGGGTTTGTGGCAGTGGCTATGACATCTGAAACTCGGTGGCGCCGGATAGATAGAATTGGTGGGGTCGAGTTTGTCTTTTGGTTTAGGTCATATGTGGATGTGGGAAGGTAGTTGAGGGTTTTGGAGCATATCACTAAGCTCTTTGAGCAAGCAAGCCATTAAGCAACACCTCATCCCCTCTTGATAGTGTTGGATTTTCCTATAGACTCAATGTGATCTTGGATCACTAAAATAGAAAATGTAGAGTCTTGATCTTGAAGCTTGAGCCAATCCTTTGTCCTTAGCATCTTGAAGGGGTTCCACATCCTCTAGTCTATGCCACTCCATTGTTGAACTTATCTGAAACATACTAGGTAAAAGTGTTAGCCCACAAGAGATATGTTGACATTAATTACCAAAACCACCCAGGGAGCACTTGTGCTTTCAGAAACTTAACCATCTTTGATTCAACGAGCTAGTCAAGTAGAGGCATACTAGTGACACTCTGTTTGTCTATGTATTCACACATGTATTATGTTTCCGGTTAATACAATTCTAGCATGAATAATAAACATTTATCATGAGATAAGGAAATAAATAATAACTTTATTATTGCCTCTAGGGCATATTTCCTTCAGTCTCCCACTTGCACTAGAGTCAATAATCTAGTTCACATCGCCATGTGATTTAACATCAATAGTTCACATCACCATGTGATTAACACCCATAGTTCACATCGTCATGTGACCAACACCCAAAGGGTTTACTAGATTCAATAATCTAGTTCACATCGCTATGTGATTAACGCCCAAAGAGTACTAAGGTGTGATCATGTTTTGCTTGTGAGAGAAGTTTAGTCAACGGGTCTACCACATTCAGATCTGTAAGTATTTTGCAAATTTCTATGTCAATAATGCTCTGCACTAAGCTACTCTAGATAATTGCTCCCACTTTCAATATGTATCCAGATTGTGACTTTGAGTCATCTGGATCAGTGTCAAAACTTGCATCGACGTAACCTTTTACGACAAACCTTTTGTCACCTCCATAATCAAGAAACATATCCTTATTCCACTAAGGATAATTTTGACCAATGTCCAGTGATCTACTCCTAGATCACCATTGTACTCCCTTGCCAAACTCAGGGCAGGGTATACAATAGGTCTGGTACACAGCATGGCATACTTTATAGAACCTATGGCTGAGGCATAGGGAATGACTTTCATTCTCTCTCTATCTTCTGCCGTGGTCGGGTTTTGAGTCTTACTCAACTTCACACCTTTGTAACACAGGCAAGAACTCCTTCTTTGACTGTTCCATTTTGAACTACTTAAAAATCTTGTCAAGGTATGTACTCATTGAAAAACTTATCAAGCGTCTTGATCTATCTCTATAGATCTTGATGCTCAATATGTAAGCAGCTTCACTGAGGTATTTCTTTGAAAAACTCCTTTCAAACATTCCTTTATGCTTTGCAGAATAAATCTACATTTATCTCTGATCAACAATATGTCATACACATATACTTATCAGAAATGCTGTAGTGCTCCCACTCACTTTCTTGTAAATACAGGCTTCACCGCAAGTCTGTATAAAACTATATGCTTTGATCAACTTATCAAAGCGTATATTCCAACTCCGAGATGCTTGCACCAGTCCATAGATGGATCGCTGGAGCTTGCATATTTTGTTAGCACCTTTAGGATTGACAAAACCTTCTGGTTGCATCATATACAACTCTTCTTTAATAAATCCATTGAGGGATGCAGTTTTGTTTATCCATTTGCCAGATTTCATAAAATGCGACAATTGCTAACATGATTCGGATAGACTTAAGCATAGATACGAGTGAGAAACTCTCATCGTAGTCAACACCTTGAACTTGTCGAAAACCTTTTTGCGACAATTCTAGCTTTGTAGATAGTAACACTACTATCAACGTCCGTCTTCCTCTTGAAGATCCATTTAATCTCAATGGCTCGCTGATCAATGGGCAAGTCAATCAAAGTCCATACTTTGTTCTCATACATGGATCTCATCTCAGATTTCATGGCCTCAAGCCATTTCGTGGAATCTGGGCTCATCATCGCTTCCTCATAGTTCATAGGCTCGTCATGGTCAAGTAACATGACCTCCAGAACAGGATTACCGTACCACTCTAGTGTGGATCTCACTCTGGTTTACCTACGAGGTTCGGTAGTAATTTGATCTGAAGTTACATGATCATCATCATTAGCTTCCTCACTAATTGGTGTAGTAGTCACAGGAACAGATTTCTGTGATGAACTACTTTCCAATAAGGGAGTAGGTACAGTTACCTCATAAAGTTCTACTTTCCTCCCACTCACTTCTTTCGAGAGAAACTCCTTCTCTAGAAAGGATCCATTCTCAGCAATGAATAACTTGCCTTCGGATCTGTGATAGAAGGTGTACCCAACATTTTCTTTTGGGTATCCTATGAAGATTTACTTCTCCAATTTGGGTTCAAGCTTATCATGGTGAAACTTTTTCACATAAGCATCGCAGTCCCAAACTTTAAGAAATGACAGCTTAGGTTTTTCGCCAAACCACAGTTCATACGGTGTCATCTCAACAAATTTAGATGGTGCCCTATTTAATGTGAATGCAGTTGTCTCTAATGCATAACCCTAATATGATAGTGGTATCGGTAAGAGACATCATAGATCACACCATATCTAATAAAGCACGGTTACGACGTTCGGACACACCATTACACTGTGGTGTTCCAGGTGGCGTGAGTAGTGAAACTATTTCACATTGTTTTAACCGAAGGCCAAACTCATAACTCAAATATTTTACTTCTTGCGATCATATCGTAGAAACTTTTATTTTGTTACGATGATTCTCCACTTCACTCTGAAATTCTTTGAACTTTTCAAATATTTCAGACTTGTGTTTCATCAAGTAGATATACTCATATCTGCTCAAATCGTCTGTGAAGATCAGAAAATAATGATACCTGCCGCAAGCCTCAGTATTCATCGGACCACATACATCAGTATGTATGATTTCCAACAAATCTGTTGCTCGCTCCATTGTTCCGGAGAACGGAGTCTTAGTCATCTTGCCCATGAGGCATGGTTCGCAAGCATCAACTGATTCATAATCAAGTGATTCCAAAAGCCCATCAGCATGGATTTTCTTCATGCGCTTTACACCAATATGACCTAAACGACAGTGCCACAAATAAGTTGCACTATCATTATTAACTTTGCATCTTTTGGCTTCAATATTATGAAAATGTGTATCACCACGATCGAGATCCAACAAACCATTTTCATTGGGTGTATGACCATAGAAGGTTTTATTCATGTAAACAGAACAACAATTATTCTCTAACTTACATGAACAACCGTATTGCAATAAACATGATCCAATCATATTTATGCTCAACGCAGACACCAAATAACATTTACTTAGGTTCAACAATAATCCGGAAAGTATAGGGAGTGTGCGATGATGATCATATCAATCTTGGAACCACTTCCAACACACATCATCACTTCACCCTTGACTAGTCTCTGTTTATTTTGCAACTCCCATTTCAAGTTACTACTCTTAGCAACTGAACCAGTATCAAATACCGAGGGGTTGCTATAAACACTAGTAAAGTACACATCAATAACATGTATATCAAATATAGCTTTGTTCACTTTGCCATCCTTCTTATCCACCAAATACTTGGGGTAGTTCCGCTTCTAGTGACCAGTCCCTTTGCAGTAGAAGCACTTAGTCTCAGGCTTAGGTCCAGACTTGGGTTTCATCACTTGAGCAGCAACTTGTTTGCCGTTCTTCTTGAAGTTCCCCTTCTTCCCTTTGCCCTTTCTCTTGAAACTAGTGGTCTTGTCAACCATCAACACTTGATGCTTTTCTTGATTTCTACCTTCGTTGATTTCAGCATCACGAAGAGTTTGGGAATCGTTTCCGTTATCCCTTGCATATTATAGTTCATCACGAAGTTCTACTAACTTGGTTATGGTGACTAGAGAATTCTGTCAATCACTATTTTATCTGGAAGATTAACTCCCACTTGATTCAAGCGATTGTAGTACCCAGACAATCTGAGCACGTGCTCACTGCTTGAGCTATTCTCCTCCATCTTTTAGCTATAGAACTTGTTGGAGACTTTATATCTCTCAACTCGGGTATTTGCTTGAAATATTAACTTCAACTCCTGGAACATCTCATATGGTCCATGACGTTCAAAACGTCTTTGAAGTCCCGATTCTAAGACGTTTAAGCATGGTGCACTAAACTATCAAGTAGTCATCATATTGAGCTAGCCAAACATTCATAACATCTGTATCTGCTCCTGCAATAGGTTTGTCACCTAGCGGTGCATCAAGGACATAATTATTCTATGCAGCAATGAGGATAAACCTCAGATCATGGATCCAATCCGCGTCATTGCTACTAACACCTTTCAACTTAGTTTTCTCTAGGAACATATCAAAAATAAAACAGGGGAGCTAAACGCGAGCTATTGATCTACAACATAGATACGCTAATACTACCAGGACTAAGTTCATGATAAATTTAAGTTCAATTAATCATATTACTTAAGAACTCCCACTTAGACAGACATCCCTTTAATCCTCTAAGTGATCACGTGATCCAAATCAACTAAACCATGTCCGATCATCATGTGAGATGGAGTAGTTTCAATGGTGAACATCACTATGTTGATCATATCTACTATATGATTCACGCTCGACATTTCGGTCTCCGTGTTCCGAGGCCATATCTGTTATATGCTAGGCTTGTCAAGTTTAACCTAAGTATTCCACGTGTGCAACTGTTTTGCACCCGTTGTATTTGAACGTAGAGCCTATCACACCCGGTCATCACGTGGTGTCTCAGCACGAAGAACTTTCGCAACGGTGCATACTCAGGGAGAACACTTATACTTTGATAATTTAGTGAGGGATCATCTTATAATGCTACCGTCAATCAAAGCAAGATAAGATGCATAAAAGATAAACATCACATGCAATCAATATAAGTGATATGATATGGCCATCATCATCTTGTACTTGTGATCTCCATCTCCGAAGTACCATCATGATCACCATCGTCACCAGCGCGACACCTTGATCTCCATTGTAGCATCATTGTCATCTCGCCAATCTTATGCTTCCACGACTATCTCTACCGCTTAGTGATAAAGTAAAGCATTACAGCGCGATTGCATTGCATACAATAAAGCGACAACCATATGGCTCCTGCCAATTGCCGATAACTCGGTTACAAAACATGATCATCTCATACAATAAAATTTAGCATCATGTATTGACCATATCACATAACAACATGCCCTGCAAAAACAAGTTAGACGTCCTCTACTTCGTTGTTGCAAGTTTTACGTGGCTGCTACGGGCTTAGCAAGAACCGTTCTTAGCTACGCATCAAAACCACAACGATAGTTTGTCAAGTTGGTGTTGTTGTAACCTTCTCAAGGACCGGGCATAGCCACACTTGGTTCAACTAAAGTTGGAGAAACTGACTGCAAAGCACGTCGGTAGAACCAGTCTCGCGTAAGCGTACGCGTAATGTCGGTCCGGGCCGCTTCATCCAACAATACCGCCGAACCAAAGTATGACATGCTGGTAAGCAGTATGACTTATATCGCCCACAACTCACTTGTGTTCTACTCGTGCATATGACATCTACACATAAAACCTGGCTCGGATGCCACTGTTGGGAACGTAGTAATTTCAAAAAAATTCCTACGCACACGCAAGATCATGGTGATGCATAGCAACGAGAGGGGAGAGTGTTGTCAACGTACCCTCTAGACCGAAAGCGGAAGCGTTAGCACAACGCGGTTGATGTAGTCGTACGTCTTCACGATTCGACCGATCCAAGTACCGAACGCACGACACCTTCGAGTTCAGCACACGTTCAGCTCGATGACGTCCTGTGAACTCCGATCCAGCAGAGCTTCACGGGAGAGTTCCGTCAGCACGACGGCGTGGTGACGGTGATGATGTTGCTACCGATGCAGGGCTTCGCCTAAGCACCGCTACGATCTGACCGAGGTGGAATATGGTGGAGGGGGGCACCGCACACGGCTGGGTGAGATCAACCGATCAACTTGTGTGTCTAGAGGTGCCCCCTGCCCCCGTATACCCCTTTCCTACTCCTACTAGGAGGAGGAAATGAAGGAGGAGAAGGAGAAGGAAGGAGAGGGGGAAAAGGAGGAAATGGGGGCCGGCCCCCTAGTCCAATTCGGTTTGGGCTAGGGGGGCCATGCGCCCTGCCTCCTCTCTTCCACCACTTGGCCCATGAGGCCCATTACTTCTTCCTCGTATTCCCGTAAGTCTCCGGTACCCTCGAAAATACCCGAATCACTCGGAACCTTTCCGATGTCCGAATATAGCCGTCCAATATATCGATCTTTACGTCTCAACCATTTCGAGACTCCTCGTCATGTCCCCGATCTCATACGGGACTCCGAACTACCTTCGGTACATCAAATCACATAAACTCATAATACAATCGTCACCGAAACTTTAAGCCTGCGGACCCTACGGGTTCGAGAACTATGTAGATATGACCGAGACACGTCTCCGGCCAATAACCAATAGCGGAACCTGGATGCTCATATTGGCTCCCACATATTCTACGAAGATCTTTATCGGTCAAACTGCATAACAATATACATTGTTCCCTTTGTCATCGGTATGTTACTTGCCTGAGATTCGATCGCCGGTATCTCAATACCTAGTTCAATCTCGTTACCGGCAAGTCTCTTTATTCGTTCCATAATACATCATCCCGCAACTAACTCATTAGTTGCAATGCTTGCAAGGCTTAAGTGATGTGCATTACCGAGAGGGCCCAAAGATACCTCTCCGACAATCGGAGTGACAAATCCTAATCTCGAAATACGCCAACCAACAAGTACCTTCAGAAACACCTGTAGAGCACCTTTATAATCACCCAGTTACGTTGTGATGCTTGGTAGCACACAAAGTGTTCCTCCGGTAAACGGGAGTTGCATAATCTCATAGTCATAGGAACACGTATAAGTCATGAAGAAAGCAATAGCAACAAACTAAATGATCAAGTGCTATGCTAATGGAATGGGTCAAGTCAATCACATCATTCTCTAATGATGTGACCCCGTTAATCAAATGACAACTCATGTCTATGGCTAGGAAACTTAACCATCTTTGATTCAACGAGCTAGTCAAGTAGAGGCATACTAGTGACAATCTGTTTGTCTATGTATTCACACATGTATTATGTTTCCGGTTAATACAATTCTAGCATGAATAATAAACATTTATCATGAGATAAGGAAATAAATAATAACTTTATTATTGCCTCTAGGGCATATTTCCTTCATAATCAACACTACTAGCAACCCACAGGTACCAATCTGAGGTTTGGAGACAAAGATTGGATACAAGAGATGAACTAGGGTTTGAGATGAAATGGTGCTGGTGAAGATGTTGATGGAGATTGACCCCCTTCCGAAGAGAGGATGGATGGTGATGACGATGGTGACGATTTCCCCCACCCGGAGGGAAGTTTCCCTAGTAGAATAGCTCCGCCGGAGCCCTAGATTGGTTCCGCCTCGTGGCGGCGGAGTTTCGTCCCGAAAGGTTGCTTATTATTTTTTTCTCGGACGAAAGACCTCATATAGCAGAAGATGGTCACCAGAGGCCTGCCAGGGGGCCCACGAGGCAGGGGGCGCTGAGGGAGTCCTGGACTAAGGGGTCCTCGGGTGTCCGGCCTATTATTCATTGGGACGGACTGATGGGTTGCGAAGATAGGTAGGCCAAACACTATACACGTGTCCGGATTGGACTTTCCTTGTCGTGGAAGGCAAGCTAGGTGACCAACTGTTAAGATTCCTTCTTATGTAACCGACCCCATGTAACCCTAGATCTCTCCGGTGTCTATATAAACCGAAGAGCATAGTCTGGATAGGGGATATTCATTACCATATTCACATATGCTAGGCTCCTAGGGTTTAGCCATTACGATCTCGTGGTAGATCAACTCTTGTAACACTCATATTCATCAAGATCAATCAAGCAGGAAGTAGGGTATTACCTCCATATAGAGGGCCCGAACCTGGGTAAACATCGTGTCCCCCGTCTCCTATTACCATCGATCCTAGACGCACAGTTCGGGACCCCCTACCCGAGATCCGCCGGTTTTGACACCGACATTGGTGCTTTCATTGAGAGTTCCACTACGCCGTCGGCAAAAGGCTCGATGGCCCCTTCAATCGTCGATAATGACGCTGTCCAAGGAAGAACCTTCCTCCCCGGACAGATTTTTGTGTTCGGCGGCTTCGTACTATGGGCCAACTCGCTTGGCCGTCTGGAGTAGATCGATAGCTACACCCCTGGCCACCAGGTCAGATTTGGAAACTCAAACTACGCCGCGGATACCCGGGGAGACTCGATCTTCAATGGGTTTGAAACCGCAGCGATCGCTCCCCCTCGTCCCGATGAACAGGACTTATATCTGTTATCGGATTACGTCCAGGAGGTGGATCCTGTTGCTGCAACGGCTTCAGAACCGAAGCAGATCGTGCCCTCCAAGGCCACAAGGTCCGCGGTGTTGGGCCGCACATGGACTTGACGTCTTGCATTGTTTGCGTCAACGGAACACTGGACTCGTCTCCGGCTATATGTTCCAGATCAGGTGCGCCTGCGGACACCGAGCTGGATCGGTTATCGATTTTCGAATTTAGTGCCGCAGACATCTTCCAGCACTCGCCTTTGGGTGACGTACTAAAATATTTAAAGAACTTATTCTTGGAGGAAGGCTTACAGCCGAGCTATGTTTGGTTCGATCTAGAGGCGGACGATGAGGAATTTTGCTTCCCACCCGCCACCCACTTTATAGCCACCGTCGATGACTTAACCGACGTGCTTGACTATGGCTCCGAAGACATCGACGATATGGACGACGATGCCGACAAGGAGCAAGGCCAAGGCCCGCCATTTACTGGACGTTGGACGACCACCTCTTCGTACGACGTATACATGGTTGATACACCTAAAGGATCTTGCAACGACAAAGAAGAGCCAGACGCGAATAAACCCTCAAGCATCGGTGCCCCAAACGCTGCTCTAAGCCTCATCGCTCAAAAGATAGCAACACTGGCACCGGATAAAATAGTACTCCGGGCGACGTCGAAAACAACGAAGACCCTGTCGAAGCTACATCCGAACAGGAGGAACAAGACAACAGGCAAGACAACCCTGCTGAACAGGCCATAGAAGATGACTCGGAGGACGATAGTTACCGTCCACCCTCCGAGGAGGAGACAAGCCTCGGCAACGAAGACTTCATCGTGCTTGAGGATCCTCTGGAGCAGGAGCGCTTTAAGCTTCAGCTCATAGCCACCGCAAGGAGCCTAAAAAAAGAAATAGCAGCAACTTCAAGTTGAACAAGATCTGCTCGTCGACAGATGGTCCGACGTCCTAATAGCCGAAGAATACGGCCTCAAGCGCCCAGCCAAGAGCTACCCGAAACGCAGACTGCTATCTCAATTCGATGAGGACGCACTGGAGCACACATCTCCCTCGCGTAATGCGGAACGACCACCACGTGGTCGAGACAGGGCGGCCGACCGGCCACCCCGCGATCGGGATAAAGCGGCAACTCAGGACAAACAGCAGCCTGCCCCACCGCCCCGTAAAAAATAGAGACGGAAGAGTTCGGGGTCACACGTACGACCTCCGGCAGACACTGGACAGTAAAGCAGGACATACAAGATCGATCTACGGATCGCGAGGACATGCCTCGAGGCACGACGACGGCTACCTATTCGGACATGACAAACCTAACCACGCCCGGGCCCAATACAGCAAACGGACCCCATTAGAGCTCCGCCGCGATGTGGCCCGCTATAGAGGCGCCGCACACCCTCTCTGCTTCACAGACGAGGTGCTGGATCACGAAGTCCCCGAGGGGTTCAAGCTTGTGAACATTGAATCATATGACGGTACAACCGATCCTGTAGTATGGATCGAGGATTTTATTCTCCATATCTATATGGCTCGAGGTGATGACCTCCATGCCATCAAGTACCTCCCATTAAAGCTCAAAGGACCAGCTCGACACTGGTTAAACAGCTTGCCTGAGAATTCCATCGGCAGCTGAGAGGACTCGAAAGAGGCTTTCCTTGATAACTTCCAAGGAACTTATGTCCGGCCACCAAATGCCGATGACTTAAGCCACATAGTTCAACAACCTGGAGAATCAGCCAGAAAATTCTGGACTAGGTTCCTAACCAAAAAGAACCAGATCATTGACTACCCGGATGCCGAGGCCCTAGCAGCCTTCAAACACAACATCCATGATGAATGGCTAGCACGCCACCTCGACCAAGAAAAGACGAAGTATATGGCAGCACTTACGGCACTCATGACCCGCTTTTGCACGGGTGAGGACAGTTGGCTGGCTCGTAGCAAAAACACAGCCAGCGAGGTAGACCCCACTGAGGCCAAGAACAACACTAGCAAGCTCCGGCGCAATAGACACAAATGCCGAAGCAATGGCGAAAACACCGATGACACCACAGTCAACACCGGATTCAGTGGCTCCATGTCCGTCCAACGGAAGATGCCCTACAAAAGAAACAACGAAGGACCTTCCAGCCTGGACCGCATACTTGACCGTCCGTGCCAAATTCACGGCACCCCGGATAAGCAAGCCAATCATACCAACATGGATTGTTGGGTCTTCAAGCAGGCTGGCAAGATTAATGCCGAAAACAAAGAAAAGGGATCACAAAGTGAGGACGAGGATGAAGAGCCCCGACAGTCGAACACTGGGGGGCAGAAGAAATTTCCCCCTCAAGTCAAAACGGTGAACATGATATACGCTACGCACATCCCTAAAAGGGAGCGTAAGTGAGCACTTAGGGACGTCTACGCGGTAGAGCCAGTCGCCCCAAAATTCAATCCATGGTCATCATTCTCGATCACCTTCGATCGCCAAGACCACCCAACTAGTATCCACCATGGAGGTTCAGCCGCACTAGTCCTCGACCCAATTATTGACGGGTTTCACCTAACACGAGTCCTGATGGACGGTGGTAGCAGCCTCAACCTACTTTATCAGGACATAGTGCGGAAGATGGGCATTAACCCCTCACGAATAAAACCAACAAAGACTACCTTTAAAGGAGTCATACTAGGCGTAGAGGCCCGCTGTATGGGATCAATCACGTTGGAGGTGATCTTCGGTTCTCCGGAAAACTTCCGAAGCGAAGAGTTAATCTTCGATATCGTCCCCTTCCGCAGCAGCTATCACGCACTGCTCGGATGATTTGCGTTTCCTAGATTTAACACAGTGCCACACTATGCTTATCTCAAGCTCAAGATGCCCGGTCCACCCGACGTCATAACAGTCAATGGCAATACGGAACGCTCCCTCCGAACAGAGGAGCACACCGCCGCCCTAGCAGCAGAAGTACAGAGTGGCCTTCTCAAGCAGCACCATAGCACAGCTGTCGAGCCCTCAGACATCATTAAAAAGTTCCGCACTACACTGCAACAGGACAACGCGGCTCGTCAAGAGCTCGACTAGCAATTCGGCCTCCGTCCCAGTCCCAATGAGGTAGTGGCATCGTACCACACGTACACAATTACACACTCAAAATTCCATGGACATCAAGGAGGCAAAAGATAACCTGGGGTCTACAGTTCGGCCAGACCGATCCCGAACACACATACTTTTACTCTTTTTTCTTGTTTCAGGTACCTTTTTCCGCAGGCCTGATCGCAAGTCCTTTAGAAGGATTAGCATACAATGGAGGCAAGCGGCACATGTGTGTAGGGTAACCTCTATACGTTCTTCTTGACGGTATTCATACTTATTTCTCAGGACCCGCACGCTGCGCCCTATTGATTCTAGCATGTTAAATAGCCCGGATACTTCTCGCACCATCTGTACAAGATACGCCTTGACGTATCCATCCAGTTATAATAAAAATGGTTCGTGGCCCAATTTCTATGGTTTTCACTTCTTACTTCATTTTATTTCGATCTGCTTATTGGCTGCATCGGTACTCTTTTATATGTTTCATATTCGCCAGGGGCTACTTGTCACCCCACAATACGACATCAAAGTTCGAACACTTCTTATATATATGTTCGGCACCCCGAATTTAGAATTATGTGCATTGGCTCTGAATCATGTCTTTGGTTAATAGTTGGGTTGCCCGGCTCCTGTGCTTGCTACCCTACGTTCCGCTCTATCGGCTAGGGTAGTAAAGGGAGAACTACTGTGATTGTGCCCTGGCCTTGACCGGATGAGCACCCCAGTAGAGAAAGCCGAAAACTGACTGTCATGATACGGCGAGAGCCGGTCAGCTGTTCGAGGGTTACAAAATCGTTGGAGATTTTTTTCGCATCATGCGAAGGATCGGTACTTCCCGATCAGATGCTGACAGTACCCTGGCTTGGACCAGGGGCTGCGCACTTGCTTAATTATAAAACTCCTATGGCTAAGTGAGGGCATTTAAGCCATATAGTCTGATTGCCTTTTCGTTGCGCTAAACAACTCCTCCAAAGGACCATATAATTGGATCAAGATTGTTTAGATCCCATCCCGAACACCTCCGTACTACTTACGTGAGGGCAGAAGCCGACGACTGGCCAGCCCTCAGATTACAAATAACACGTCCGCACAGGAGGAAACAATTAAAGCATAACAAAATTACATTACAGGCTTTGTTTCCATAATACCGGGTGGGGCAACATGAATACATTTATTCAAACACAATGTCCTGCGAACATTGAGCTGCCACAAGTCGAGACCCTTCTACGACATCCGCAAAATATCTCTCAGTTGTGCGGTGCTCCTAGCCCTCCGGCGGCCCGCTGGCAACTTCAACGGCGTTCATCTTTGCCCACCACATCTTGCAACAAGCGAAGGCCATACGGGCACCTTCAATACAGGCAGAGCGCTTGACGACGTCCAGCCGTGGACAAGCCTCCACTAGCCACCTCACAAGCCCGAAGTAGCTTCCGGGCATAGCTTCGGCTGGCCATAGCCGGATCATCACATCCTTCATGGCTAGTTCGGCCACCCAGTGCAGCTCCACCAGGTGCTTCAGCTGATCGGTGAAGGACACGGGACACTCCGGCGTCACATACTGCGACCAGAATAACTTCTCTGTAGAACCTCCTCCTTAGGCTCGATAGAACTCCGCAGCATCTGATATGCTGCGTGGTAGATCCGCAAAAGCCCCTGGGGAACTCTGAACCCGGGTTAGTAACAGGTACTGTTTCGCTGCATACTTGCTTTTCATCTTAAAAGCCTTACCAGTCGTGATCTTCTTGGCCTCCTGGATCTCCTGGAGGGTGGCCTGGGCCTCATGCCGTGCGGTCTCTGCGCTCTGACGAGCCTTGGTGAGTTCGGCCCCTTGAGCTGACGCATCGTGCTCCAAGGTCTCACATTTTTTCACCGCATCCTAGAGCTCATGCTGGATTTCTTTAACCCGGGCCTTGAGCTTCTTATGGGCGGCTTGCTACTGGACAGCCTTCTCCTCGGCCTCGCCCAGGGCCTTCCTCCGGGCCTCAACCTCGATCGCGGCTCCTGTGCACATTACGACACTACAGTTAATATACAGTGCCTACGCTTTCCGAACACACAGCAAGTCGTTACTCACCTTGCTTCTCCTGGAGCTGAACCCTAACCTTGCCGAGATTGTTCTAGGTCCGCTCCAGCCTCTGCCTCAATTCAGAGACTTTGGCAGCATGTGAGGTTGTGGCCAACAGCGACGCCTGCTTATGCATACATATTACGTTAGTCTCCTGCAACCGAAGATTGATCCTCTGTCCGGTTCTCCTCACCGAACACCGGACAGTGTCTCAGGGGCTACTGACTACATGGGGTTTTTCTCTTTTTATGTCACTTACCTCGAAACCTGTCAACAGGTTGCTGCAGGCTTTGTTCAGTCCACTCTTGGCGGACTGAACCTTCTCAATCACCGCGCCCATAAGGACACGGTGCTCGTCCATAACGGAGGCACCTCGCAACGCCTCCATCAAGATATCTGGTGCCCCCGGATGGACGGGAGCAACTGGCAGAAGCGGCGCACCCCCCTCCTTCAAAGGGGGCTGCTCGCCCGACTCCGGAGCCATATGGATCTCCGGAATCGTATTCGACTGAGGTCCGAACTGGAGACGGCCCTCTTCGCCAGTCTCCATGGGGATTGGCTCCCCCATGTGTCCGGCAGTGGAGGTCTCGCCTTGTGGCGCCCCCGGACAACATCCTGGGCTCCTCCCTTCGAAGCGGTCCTCCAGGACAACACTTCGGTGTCGTCCCTGGCCCCAGGGGAGTAAGCAGGCGGTGGAGACATGCTCGCCATCTCCGACGGAGCCAACGAACCTCCAGATGAGGATCGCTGGATAAGGTCACGTGCCGGACTGCAATAATTTAGTTAGCCGTGTTAAAATAACAAAGAGAATGGGCTGGATGTGCACATGAATAAGCCATGTCACTTACGATGCGGCCTGGGGCTTAGTGTGGGGGCGTCGTTCCGGACTACTGTCAACGTCCCACGCGGTATTGACCGTTGGGGCGCCCTTCCCCTTTTTGGGCGCTTTCGCCTCCAGATGCGCCGAGGCCGCCCTGTTTTTCTTCTTCTCCTTGGGAGGAGGGTTGTTTTCCTCATCATCCTCCTCCTCTTCCTCGTCATTGTACTCAAGGACAGAGGAATGGGCTTCGTCTTCTTCGGACGTCACGTCCGAAGTGCCCTTGTGACGGGGGCCACTCTTGGCCCCCGTGGCCTTCTTCTCCGGCGCCTTGTATGGCGCCGGCACCAACATCTTCGCTAGGCGTGGGATGACTGGTTCTTTGGGTAGGGAGCCGGACACTGGATCCGCTTCGCCCTCTCCATCCAGTCCTGAGAGAGTAATAATAAAATTTTATACATCATCCTCGAAACATTTAAGTTGGGGATACGTCAAAAGTAACATACCTCGCTGGCGGGGTGTTTACAGTCGTGACCACGGTCTGAATCTGTGGCCGGCGGTTTCTCGTTGCCCTTAAAGACCAACTTCCAGGCATCTTCGTGGGTGGTCTCGAAGAGCCTCACCAGGGTCCGATGCTTCTTCGGGTTGAAATCCCGCAGAGGTCGTCCTCTGCGCTGGCATGGAAGAATCCGGCGAACTAGCGTCACCTGGATCACATCAGCGAGCTTGATGTCCTTGACTATCATGCTTTGGATGCGCGTCTGCAGCGCTATCAGCTCATCGAATGAACACAGTCCGGACTCTTCTGGACCCAAGAGGTGAGCCACATGGGAGCACCAGAGCAGAATTCGGCAGCCGCGGCCCAGGTGGTGCCGCGGGGTTCTGTGATGTAGAACCATTGTCTCTGCCATTCCTTCACTGTCTCCATGAAAGTACCTTTCGGCCAGGAGACGTTGGGCAGCTTGCTCACCATGGCTCCTCCGCACTCCGCTTGCTGGCCATCCACCACCTTCGGCTTCGCGTTGAAGACTTTGAGCCATGGCCCGAAGTGGGGTTGGATGCGGAGAAAAGCCTCGCACACGACGATAAACGCCAAGATGTTGAGGAAGGAATTCGGGGACAGATCATGGAAGTCTAACCCATAATAATACATCAGCCAGCAGACGAAGGGGTGGAGTGGAAACCCTAGCCCACGAAAGAAATGGGGGATGAATACTACCCTATCTGTGGGCTCCGGCATGGGGACGACTTGTCCCTCGGCCGGCAGACGGTGGGCGATCTCCTTTGCCAAATATCCGGCCGCCCGAAGCTCAGTAATGTCCTCCTCCTTGACGGAGGAGACCATCCACTTGCCCTGACCACCGGATCCGGACATGGTTGCTTGAGTGTAAAGGAGATGAGAACTTGGGCGATGGAGCTCGAGATCGGAAAGGCGGAGACAGAGAGAGAGCGTGAGAAGAGAAAGAGGGAATCCTTATCCCCTTATAAAGGCAACAAATATTAAATGCCTCCTCACTCGCCTTAGGATTCGCCTGTTCCCAAGGGCTGTATAAACGGCACGGTTGAGTTACCCATGCCCGCATTGATGAGAATCCCGAAATAAGGGGACACGATCTCTGCTTTGACAAGACGTGCCAATAACAACCGTGTCTCGAAACGTGGGATGGCAGATGAAAAATGGTTCGAAATTATCACTGGACAGACACAATGTCGTGTTGTAAAGAAGCTGTCAACAAATTAGATTCGTGCAAATATTATATTCTCTCTGCGGTTGTGTATGGTGTGTGTAACAGGTCCGGATACAATCATCGCATCCGAAGACTATCTTGGAGTTCGAAAAAAGTGGAATCCGCCTTGCAATGCCGAAGACAATCTGCGCGCCGGACTCCTCGTCATTGAAGCCAGGTTCAGGGGCTACTGAGGGAGTCCTGGACCAAGGGGTCCTTGGGCGTCCGACCTGTTATTCATTGGGCCGGACTGATGGGCTGCAAAGATACGAAGGCCGAAGACTATACCCGTGTCCGGATTGGACTTTCCTTGGCGTGGAAGGCAAGCTAGGCGACCAACTGTGAAGATTCCTTCTTATGTAACCGACCCCATGTAACCCTAGATCTCTCCGGTGTCTATATAAATCGGAGAGCATAGTCCAGATAGGGGATATTCATTACCATATTCACATAAGCTAGGCTCCTAAGGTTTAGCCATTACGATCTCGTGGTAGACCAACTCTTGTAACACTCATATTCATCAAGATCAATCAAGTAGGAAGTAGGGTACTACCTCCATAGAGAGGGCCCGAACCTGGGTAAATATCGTGTCCCCCATCTCTTGTTACCATCGATCCTAGACGCACAGTTCGGGAGCCCCTACCCGAGATCCGCCAGTTTTGACACCGACAGGCGCGCACAGGGGGTAGGGCGCGCCCCCCACGCTCGTGGATGGCGGTGGCCCCCTCTGGTTATTTCTTCGCCTAATATTTTTTATATATTCTGAAACGTGCTCCCGTGAAGTTTCAGGACTTTTGAAGTTGTGCAAAATAGGTCACTAATATTTTCTCCTTTTCCAGCCCAGAACTCCAGCTGCCGGTATTCTCCCTCTTTATGTAAACCTTGTAAAATAAGAGAGAATAGGCATAAGTATTGTGACATAATGTGTAATAACAGCCCATAATGCAATAAATATCAATATAAAAGTATGATGCAAAATGGACGTATCAACTCCCCCAAGCTTAGACCTTGCTTGACCTCAAGCAAAAGCCGATCAAAAAATATGCCCACATGTTTAGAGATTGAGGTGTCGATAAAATAAAATACGGACATGAAGGCATCATGATCATCCTTATAACAGCAACACACACACACACACAGACACACACACATATATATATACACACATCTGGGCTATTCTGTTACGCGTAACATAATATTATTCTGTTACCCTTCTTGAACTGATGAATCCGAGCGGTTGTACTGATTCCGTCATTTCATTGAACTGATCATTTTTTATTAAAAGAGCAAATAAGAGCCCCCTCCTCTCTCTCCCCGTTTAGCCAGCTACTTGTGGCGGATCCCTCCACCCGCCCGCCTCCCTCCTGGCAACCCAGGCCATACCCCAGTCGCGGTGATGGGCGCCGGGGCACGGGCGACGGCGGCGGCGCTGCCACTGGAGCTCGTATGGTGGAGAGAAGTGTGGCGTGGGTGCGTACATGCGCTAAGCTGGAGCAGAGGCGCCCTGCAGCGGGCGGCGCCGGGGCGAGGAGGGTCCGCGGCGAGCTCCAGCCGTAGAGGGCGCAGCGCGCCCCAAGAGCATGCGCAGAGCTGGCCGGAGGAGAAGGCGGCCACACGCGGCGCCGGCGTCCGCCTCAGCGCCAGCAGCACGGATGAAGAAGCTACCACCTACAAGTAGCACCAAGCGAGAAATCAGCAGAGAGAACTCAAGCGAAGGCACAAGGAATACCCGTGTGGTGGGGGAGAGCGCGAGGGCGGAGGGGGAGGCCGCCATTTCTAGCCGGGGGGCGGGTCGAGCTGCTGGTGGAGTTGCCGTGTTCCTCTCCCCTCCTCCTCCTCCTTCCCCTTTGTACAAGTGGCAAGGCGCCGATCTGTGATGTGGTTGAAAGGATTGAGTGACCACTCAACTGATTTCTTTTACCTTGCCATCTTAGGAAGGGAAGGGCAGAGCAGGTCCCGCCGGAGTGGGAGGGGGCGGTGGCCACCACCACCACCGTCCGTCCAGGTTCACCTCAGTCACCGGCAACTGTAGCCATGTTGCCGATGTGCCCATCCTTGACGTCTCTCAAAGATCAGTCTCTATGCTCTGTCTTTTCTGCACAATACAAGAAAGGTCATCTAGTTCTGCATGAACTAGAGCCTGCACCATAATCTTGGCCATCTCACGGCATGTCTGAATTTGTTCATTTATCTTATGTAAGATGCCAAGACGAGGTTCTAGGCTAGTGTTGCTAGCAGGAACCATAGAGTTGGCAACATATGGCAGAATCTAAAGAGCGGCTGAAGCTGAATCTTCTGTGCTTAAAGTGCAATTTATAGGAAGGTCTGTTCCAAAATTCATGAACCTAAAATGGAACATGAAATGGGAGCTGAGCAGATTCCGTTGCTAATTAATTATCCGCACTATGTTGTTGCTGGTGGAGCTACTGTAGTAGTAGTATTTGATCAGGGGCTAACGGTAGTTACTACTGTATTTAACATGAGACTGAGCACCATACGAGCTATAAAATGGCAGCTCATATTCAGGGAAACTTTCGTGGTAGGTGTGCAACAAAATTTCACAAAGAATTGTCAAATGCGAAACTTTCATAGAGGTCAAAGATTTCAGTTCAACGTCTACACAGAGCTATCGAAATATGAAACTTAGTCATGTTGAACGTTTCCTCAAATTTGCAACTGGTGAAGACTAATTTGAAATATGGTGAGACCCTTCGTGTTGCTTTCCCGTCAGAAAAAACAGAGTACCGGAACTGATGTCCATATGTGTTTGTGCTGAGCGTGTTTCGTAGACTAAAATTTACACTTTTTTGGGTATGCCTTTTTCTCGTAACTTTTCGATGGTTTACGGTATCATAGTCCTCGAACTTGCATGGTTTATATCATTGAGCTGAATGATATTTATTTTAGAACAATATGTTTTGTGTGTTTCTTTCTTTGAACTCATTTTTTTTGCAATGATGTTTTGAACTTCTCGCGTTTTGCAACTTGGACTTTTACCATTTGAATTTCCGTGGGTTATTCTTTTGTTTGAGCTTTTTTCCAAACTTATCTGAGACGTCATGTTTGAACATACAACTTTTGTAGTTGTGAACTTATCGTTTTTTCCATTTATTAAGTTGCTTTTTTCCTCCGAACATTTACTGGTACAATTTTTTTTGCAAATTTATTGTCCCTTGAGTAAGAACAGATGCATTTTTTAATTTTAATTTTATGGTACTTATGGTACTAGAGAGTTTGTACTTCTTAAAAAATAATCACTCGATGTTCTTTTAGTTTTATTTTTTAATTTTCTTTCTCATCCTTATCTTTACTGACGGTGTAATCACCATCGTACCTTTATGGTTTATATAGTTGAACAGACTTACATTTTTACCATTCCCTTCTTTTTAAAACTTATATGTTTTCTTCTCCAAACTTCCTACCTGTCGAGAATTAGAACTTATTTATTTTTACATTTGTACTTCCAAGTGTCTTTAATGCCATTTTCACTATTTTACTTTGTTTTACCTCATCAAACAGGCGCACAACACATTTGAAGAAACAAAATACGAATCTTTGAAACACTAGGGGTATAACCATTGCACATGACTTCATGTGTGCCTTCATAGAAAAATATACTAAATATCGCTAAGTTCTAAGGTTGAACAAATGAATCATACAGAATATTGTGAACACGCCGCAGTTTCTCACTAAAACAAACTTCTGTACTTGCATACAACCCTCTTTGAACTTGGACGACACCTAGTGCTCAAGTTGGACGATGAACAGTGCTCAACTCAAACGGAGGAGGTAGTCGTTGCTTTTTAACCATGAATGCTTCTAAAGACACCGGGAATTGCTTCAAAACTGCTTTTATACTTTTTAACACGAGGGTTCTCTCAGCTGGGCCAAGAAGCAATCCATACATAATATTTTTATTCTGCAAGAACGAAACACTCCAATAATTAACAACTAATCTGTTAGTACATGCAGAACAATTTCAGTTTTGAGAACAAACTTCCATTGATATGTTAATCTCTCAATCTGTATAGAGGACAGGATGGTTCAGGGATTAGCATTGGCATTATTGGAAACCATGGCCTTTAATGAAATGGTTCAGGGATCACTCTCAGTCAGCCCCATTGCTACTTGTGCTACAGAGAACATGAATATAAAGCGGATGGTGACTCATCGATTTTTCTTTATGATATATAGAAACTTATGGAATTTTGAAACTTGCACTGACGATATTTAGGTGATATATCTAAACTTTACGGAATTTTGAAGAAATTCGCTGCAAATCATTACTTATTTAGGTGATATATCTGAAGTTACAGAGTAATATCGAACTACAGTGGACAGACCAACAACATAAATCCTCAAGCAAAGTTCACAATCTCCATGGAAGATGCCTATGAATTCACCATGGAAGGGCATCCCACTCCCCCGCTCTATCTGCTCCCACTCCCTGCACACACACAGAGCAGAGAGAGGATGAGTGGGAGATGACTGAGGCGGATTGAGGACAGAGCACAAGGGGCCTGCACGTAGCTCTTCTCGTGACCGGCTGGGTAGCGTGCTGTTGTATTGACGAGGCAAAGGTCCAAATATATCGCCTAAATAAGTTCAAAGAATTTTACAAAAACAAGTAGGCAACAAAGATAAAAGTCATGTATGGCTATCAGGCACAACTTATATATATATATAGGACTAGTAAGGGTCTCAGGAATCGACTACATTATTTCAGTCAACTCGATCTTCATCAGTACTAGAATGACTGGACAAGAAGTTTAGATTTGTAGCAGCACACACACCAAACTTATAGAATTTTTCTTCAACGTTTTTAGGTAATTGCATCGGTACTAGTATAATTGGAAAAGTATTTAGATTTGTAGAAGTGCACACACGAAACTTACAGAATTTGATGGAAATGCACGAGTTCTGATTTATCAGTACATAGTTTTATGGAAATGCATGAGTTAACTTCTTCTAGGCACTATCTGAACATGGTGAAGACTAGCAAATGTAAGGATAGGCAGAGAACACTTAGTATTGAGCTTTTTTCCAAGTATGTGTTGAACTGATATATTTTTTGTCAATGAACTGTTGTACTATAGGTACTAGAGCTACCAGCATCTTCCTATATATCATGATAAAAAGCAAACAAACATGCATACTAGAGAAAATTGAACTGACAATAGAAGAAATTTATACTTTTTTGGGACTGATATCATGTAATACCTCATCCAGAAAGCATGCCAAGCGAAACATTTATTTTTTTAGTTGAAGAACTAGAAGTCTTGCAGCACAAGAGGCACGACATGGTGCTATTAACTAACTTACAGAGATCCTTTCTGCTTTGTATTAGTACCTGAGGTTACAAGGGTCAGAAATTTACCATTTGACGGCCTTCACGCCACCAGCAGTGCCGGAGGTGACCTCCTATCTCCTGCTGTCGGCGGGGAATAGGAGCTGGATCAACGAGGAAGAAGGTGGCATGAGCGCCTTGTCCATTCGATCTCTCATGTGAGGGCAGTGCTCGACGTCGAGGTGCAGGGTGCCGAAGGAGACGGTCACGAGATGAGGAGGAATAGGATGGGGCAGAAGTGGTTGTTGCCAACGCTCCGCCCTCCACCGGCGACCCCCCTGCAGCACGTCGTGGGAGGTGGGAGGAGCCATGGCGCGTCGCCATAGGTGGAGGCTCTATGTTTATGTTGATAGTACCATAATATCATTGCACAATAGTGGTTGTCAACTGAATCTTGCAAGTCCAAACAAAACCATAGTTGAACTTAGACCTGACAAAAAAGAATAAACTCGCAGTGACAAATGGATGAATTTCATGTAGAACACCTTTCTCCTTTAGACGGTTGATTAATGCCACACATGGACAAGACAGTGTGCCAAGAAATCAAATTGCACAAGTCAGAAGACACAAATTAACACCACGATAGCCGCCCTAGACCACGGAATGGATGGAAGCACAAGACGATAAAATAAAATAAGAATTGGCTTGAACTTAAACCAAAATGATAATTGAACTGAACTAAAATTAGATACTGGACTGAATTAAAATAAGAAACATATAGCAAAATTAAATTGTATAAACACAAGCATTTTCAGCAATCAAATTTTCCTCTTGAATATGTAGAGGGACACACCTTGTTTTGTCTATCAGATTCCTACATCCAGGCAAAGAAGTGGGTATAGGACAAGGTACATCAGCCCAAATTTTTGTACTTCTCGTTGCATTGCTTCAGTTTGGTTCCAAGAACACTATGTTGTAGTTCCGGTTGTAGACCTAGTCGTCACGGCATGCAGGGACCATGGAGGAAGAGGATCTGGAGCAGAAGCTCTCACATGATGAAGTTGTGGACGACATCGAGCATGTCGGTGGACGCATGTTTGGAGAAGTTGTAAAATATCTGCAGAACTGAAGGATATGCTTTTTGTATTATCTCTAATCACAATGAACAAAGTATTTAGAACTGACACATATATGATACTCGATCAATACTAAAATGGACAATATTTGTTAAGTTTCTATGTATGAACCTACCAACTTTCTAAACATGAACTTCTCCCTAGGGTTATTCTTCGGTATTGAAAAATGTGCAGGTAGAGCACATATATTAGTAATAGTTATATCGAGAGGGTTTACTTCAACCCCTACATTTTTCATTCATTAATAACTATCAGTAACTTGTTATTCATCAGTACTAGTACGACTGGACAAGAAGTGCAAATTTGTAGTAGCACACAGATTGAACTTGCATAATTTTTCTTTGAACTTTTTTTAGGTGATATATCTAAACTTACATAATTTTGAAACATGTACTGATGATATTTTTGCGCATGCACCCAACTATCTTATGTTTTTTCATGAATTTACAAAATAATACAAACCAAACTAATAATGAGTTTAGTACCGAAAACAAGTCTCCTCTATAGGCATTAAGACAAATACCTGTCGAACAAGAAGCACAAGACAACAGTGCCGCTTGAGGAGCAGGGGAAGAGGGACAATACAAACAAGTGCAGCTCAATGATACCATATGCTGCAGAACAAATTTGCCACTTGGGACTGAAGAAAGAAATCACACAAGATGAGCTGAAAATCATAATAGAATGACCATAGCTACAATATGAACTGAATATATACCAGAGGAGCATGAACATCCAGGGGGAGGTGTGGAAACGTTGAGATGGGCAACTCCCGAGCTGCGGCATCGAACGGCTTGGCACTGTGTTGTTGAACGATCCGGGGTGGCAGCGGTGAACGGAGGGCAAGTTGGGTTGGTGGTTGTCGCGCTGGAGATGGACATAAGGGACGCTGCGGTAGAAGAAGTGGGTCACACCGGCGACCTGCGGCTGTGCGTGTAGGTGGTTTGCTGGTAGACTAGAGCCGGGGGAGATGGGAAACAGGGTGGCGGCTGGAGCCAGTAACTGCAGAGAGTGGTTGGGGATTGATGACGAGATCAAGAGGAGATGGGGGCGACGGAGGCTTGTGAAGCAACGGCGACGCCAATGCGGACGGCAACTAGGAGGTTGTGTGCGGGGCGGCAGCGCGGTGGAAGCAGCGGGGAGGTTGGCCAGGCAGCGCGGTGGAAGCACGGGGGCGGCGCTCCGGTGGGAGCAGCGGGGAGGCGGGCTGGTGGCACGGTGGAAGCAGAGGGGTGACGCTAGCGACGGGTAGAAGCAGGGGCGAAGTCGGTGGCGCATGGAAGCAGGGAGGCTAGGCCCGGCGGCCGGCGGTGGGTGGGAGCAGGGGGTGGAGCCAGCGGTGGGTGGAAGCAGCGGGGAGGCGGTGGGGAGTGGGTGGGCTTTTTCTCTGTTTCGTGCCACATCATAGAAGCACCAGATTGTGCAAAATTGATTGGGCCTCTATAAAGGCCTGATGGTAACAGAATAATATTCTGTTACAAGTAACAGAATAGCCCTGTCCTATATATATAATCATATGATTTCTTATGCTCAAGTAATAATCTATTCACAATGTCAAGTATGAATCATAAACTTCATTGAAAACCAACAAATTATGATCTCGGTCATTCACTACTACAAATCCCCATATTTCCGACGGTGAAATTTAATAGCCGACGGGCCGTCGGTTATTTCAGTAAGAGCCGACGGTAGTTTCAATCGCCGACGGTTATTGCCAACTCACAAGTATTACTACTAATAGCCGACGGTATACTAGATTGCTCGACGGTGAAAATCTCACGGTCGGGTATCCAAATTAATGTCTGACGGATCACTGTAATGCCCGACGGTTTTTGTTACACCCTTGGGGATTACATGTAATGCCCGACGGTGACATTTAATAGCCGAAGGTGAAAACAAAACTCTCACCTATGAGTGGAAATGGCCGACAATACTTATGTGACTCTCGGTTATTTGAGAAAATACCCGACGGGGATAGAATAACCGACGGCTAACCTTTACTCTTGGTGATATGTTTGAACAGAGGACGTTGTTAAACATGTGGAATGACCGATTTTATATTCCAGATAATTCCCGTTTAAGAAAATTTCCAAGAATTAGGGCCCCACACCAAAACATATTTAGAATCGGTAGCGTCACACCCAGCGCCCATGCTCCACTCGCCGCTACCGGTAGGCGTCACCGGGCAAAGGTCACGTGGCAGTGGCAGTGTGGTCATTTCCTTATCCTACTTGAGGTTGGGTGGCGCGGGGCGAGCACTTCAGTGGGCGGCGCGGGGCGACCACTTTAGTGGGCGCCCCGGCGCGATGCTCGTGCTTGCGTGGTGAGGTGGCGCTTGGGGCGACACAAGGACCTGAGTCACGGGCACGCGGAGCTGGCCCGGCCGGCGCGAACCTGCCGCATGTGGGTCGCATTGCGGTGCAAGGCGGTCATGCAGCTTGGGCGGGGCTATGTAGGAGGCACAGATGCGTAGTGGGCAGCACTAGGAGGCTCGTCGTGGGTATGAGGAAGCCAGGGTGATGGTCCCGACTGGGTGGTCGGTACTGGTAGCTGGTACTGGTTCCATGCATGGGGTGCAGATCCGATGCAACACACGTGGTTCTGGTCCTGGCTGGCACGGTGTTTCTGTGTGGCTTGTGGTGCTACGACGGAGTGTGATGTGGTGGTGCAGGCACACAAGGGGCTCAGTGGCATGGATCTACTGCTGTGGGGTCATGCGATGCGCAGTGAGGGACTACTACTCGAGCGAAGCAAGCCATGGAGCGGTCTAGTTCAATGGGGGATTTGGGTCCTAGCGCCCAGATCTGGCGGTTGCGATGGGGGACATTGCGTACACAATGTCGGCCGGTGCCACGCGCTTAAGTAGGTTGTCACTCGGATGTGCTCCGGCATGCTTCCTAAAAGCTGGGGCGGCGGCCATAGAGTGTAGATGTGGTGGCGCGGTGGACCATGTGGTAGCCTGACGTGTGGAGGCCTATGGCTATAGGTGCAGCAGTTCTGGTCTCCATAGAGTACGGTGGACGCATCTGACACATGGTTGCGGCTCGGAACCATGTTGGTTCTTGGCCTCGGGCGGCGCTCTTTTGTTCCTTGACGTCATGGCGCTCAACATGTCATAGCGGCTCGTGCTGCGTCCGGTGGCTTTGCGTTTGGACAACCGTTGGTGGATCTCGGGCCACGCAATGGAGGTTGGCCGCTGGTGGTCTCGGCGAGGTGCCGATGGCTGCTGCGGATCTCGGGGCTTCTTCATCGGTGGCAACTTCGATGGTGGTGGTGGTTGGTGGGCTTGCCAGAACCGATGCAGGATGATGTGAGGCTGAGGTGGTGTGGAAGCTTGGGTGAAGACCCTGTCTCGACTTTGTGTTGTGCCCAGTGATGGCAATGGCTATGACCATCATTGACCTTCTTGTAGGCATAACTGTTTTGATGTCACACCCCTCCCACGCGGATCGGGCCATCACGACCTCTCTGGGCGAAACGATTGATCTTGTGTGACTGTGGCCACACCTTGGTGTCGTATTCCTCCCAGGCGCTTCGTCTTAGGAGTTCGGCATCGGCAAGTAGGACTGGTGGATGACGAGGTTGTTGCATCCAAGCTTCTGTGACAACGATGATGACGGGAGCGATGTGAATGCCGCAATAATGTTTTCAGTAGTCGGCTCTTTTCCGACGTGTCTGCGGGATTGCTTCGATTTGTTTGTTGCTGTGAAGTCAAAGTTGCGGTAGCGGGTCCATGTGGCATGCCTGGTTTGTCCTTCGTAGTTCTCCATCAAGTTTGGAGTACATTTTATGAGAAACCTAAAGATAATTACTTTCGATTTTTTCCCACTGAATACATGTTGACAGTATTTTTTATATAAATTCTTTTATCAGGTACTCCCGATATTATTTCCCTCTTGCCACTTACTACCAAATTTTACGACCCATCTTCTGCCGGCCACGTACCCACGTCCTCCCATCCCTCACCCCTTTTCCCTCTGAAACCTCCCACGCCGCATCTTCTCTTCTCGCTTCCCCGCCGCCATGCGCCAACCCCGCCGTCACCCGTCGACCTGGCTGCGGCGCTGCACACTTCAACCCTCGTTGCCCTCCCTAGTCTAGCAACATCACCTGCTCCCTTCAACTCCCGTCTCGGTCTTCGTGGCCCTCAGATCTAGCAGCCCTTGGCCATGACGCTGTCGGATCTGGTCAGCTTGGCCTTGTCGCCCCAACCAATAGGTGCTTGATGCCACTCCTCAGGACCGCGACGGTCTTCTTCGTCAGCTCTATATTCCTCCACCTCCTACGCCATGTATCGGCCTTCTGCCCTTTCTTGAAGCTCCTCCTCATCCAAGTGGCCACCTGATGTTGCCGGGTGGGCCACGCTCACTCGCGCCTTTGCCTGCCAGTACTAGGTTTGGTCACCACTGCCTTTGCGCAATTCATCGAGTAGGTCATCTGTGTGGCGTATGTGTGCTGTTTTAGTGAATGGCTCTGGTGGTTGGGGTTGCAGGATTTCTCTCGTGTCTTTCAAGTTGAATACCGGGGAGATGGAGGAGATGGTGCAATGGCGGGCTACTATGGTGGTGAGGTTCACGTTCTACAGTGAGGCCATCGTTGTTTGCATTTCTGTTTAGGTATATTTTTTGTTTGTATGATTGCTGAAAAACAAAGGCAAGTCTATTAGTTTGGAAAATAAAGTCAAGCCTATGTGTTGAAAAATAGTTCGATTAACTAGTAAGTAGCCATTTGGCGCCAGTGAGGTGAGATAGCTAGCTTGTGTTGATGCATGTATGTTGGATCAAGGGTAGCTAGTTGCAGCAGTTCGAACTAGTACTAGTACATAAGAGAAGAGACACTATGTCAGCATGTGCAATCATGATTGGGGTGTATACTTCATACTATTGTACTCCCTCCGTTCCTAAATATAAGTCTTTTTAAAGATTTCAACAAGTGACTACATACGAAGCAAAATGAATGAATGTATACTCTAAAATATGTCTACATACATCCCTAAGTTGTAATCCATTTGAAATGTCTAAAAAACTTATATTTAGGAAGGGAGGGAGTATAACTTAACTAGTAGTCCCTGCCCAGACAACTAATTTACATCGAAGAGGTCCTCCATTTATGTAGTGCATACACTCCTTGTTCTTTTTCCTTCAATTTTGGTTTGTAGATGTACTTGTATGTTTTTTCATCTCGCTTTTGCTTTTCATTTCAGTATTTTGTATTTCTGTAACATTTAGCTCATGTTCCTAAAGCTGATGCATCCATTGACAAGTTAACATCATGTCCTATGTGTTCTTTCTCAATGACGTAGAGCAGGGTAGAGCAGGGGTTCTTACTTGTTGTTCTTATACGCACTATGTTATCATGCAGGTGGTAGTTGGGCCTATATAAAGAGCAATAATGTAATGCTTTTGAGCCTAGGCACATGAAGTCCTATTTGAAAGGGGGCGAGATGATGTTTGTCAACACGAAACTGAAAAAGTTGGCCCATCATCTCTTAGCCATACGTCCCATCTAGTTATGCGCCAATTTAGTTCTAGACAACATGTGCATGGAGAAACATACATACGAAAATACATGTATCTTCATCACTAGCATTGAGTTCTGAACTTCTGATAAGAACACTACCCTGTCAATCGACTTCCTTGTTTTGAGACCTTCCTTTTTTATTTGAGATCGTTGTGTCTGAGACGCACTGACCACTTGGCCAGCGTACAATGGCTTTGAAGATCATGCTACAGATAACTTGCTCCGGGACCTACTCTTTTTTATTTTAGCTGATTTCTTAGCTTACCACATTGCTTAGGTGGTACTACTGTACTATATATATATAATGTATGCACCTGCTTGTGCCCTATTTTCCTAGATGTGGCTCATAACTGAGATACCTATCTATGGACTACCTGTTTTCTTCACATTAAATCCATCTTAATCAAGGTGCCAGGGGTAAAATTTTGTTGAACTCACATAGGATTTTTTTTACCTATATCACATCGCCATATTGGTCTAACAATAGCACATGTGGATTCTGGAGATATGATTAATACATGTAATTAGAAAATTTCCATGTGCTTGGAATTATATGAATGTTACAAGTAATTCGAAAAGCATGATGTGCTCTGAACCGTTGCAAACTTACTATGAAACTGAAATCAGTGTGGTTTATTGGTAGATTATTGCTTTAGTATACATGGCAACCTGTAGTCCTCAATCTTTATTATTTTGAGTATGTGTTCCTGCTTATTCATGTTACCCTGAAAATTGCATGTGAAGGATCAAAAGGTAAATATGTAGTCATACTACTAGATAGCAGCTAACTAGTCAGTTAGAAGATCTAAGTTTTGTCACTGTATGCTCAATTAAATTTCAACTACATTACATCATTTTCATCTCCCTTACAACGAGTCTAATCATTTCTTAGGAATGTGAAACAACACTGGAAGAGTCGTGATCTATGGCAAGGGTGATGATGTCTATGGCGATGATTGTCATGATCTATATGGCGATGAGCGTTATGATCCATATGGTGATGAAGGGTGATGAGTCTAATGATCTTTCTTCAGGACATGCAACAAAGTGAACTTCTGAAGTTTTGGTCAATTTTAGTTTAGGCATAATGCTTCGAGCATTATATATTAGTTACTATTTTGTTTTGCATTTCAAACTTCCTAGATAGATCATGATGACAAATGTAATCTGGATGCGCGTCATTAGGGTTATGATATTTTGAAAGTTGCGCTAAATATAATATATGTTACTTGGTCATGTGTCGTTGTGCAATTATGAGATACTCCCTTCGTCCCAAAATGTAAGATGTTTTTTGACACTATCATAGTGTAAAAAACATCTTACATTTTGGGATGGGGGGAGTATATTTGAAGTGGAAAGCACCTTGAGGGGTGACTAATGGCCTGCGATACAACAAACATCTCAAGTACAGAGACTTCACTCTCGGTGAATCTCTATATTGATGGTCTTTGTTGGGCTCTCAACCATAGGAATCCCCGAAGGGGTGTATACACAGTCAACTATCATAATAGCTTTCGGTTTCATTATCCTCTCGGTTATAACAATCCCTGAGGGATTCCGTTCTCCTCTTGGTTATAACAAACCCCGAAGGGTCAAATATACCGTCATCTATTGCGAAAGCCAATGGGAAGTAATAACAGTCAGAAAAATAAATACCCGACGGGGAACTGTCAGCTATAAGTGTCATCAAGTTTATGTGAAGCGGCTGGCGACCAAAACGTGCCCGACGGCTCACCGTCAGCTAATTACCCTAGGAGAAGGTATTATCCAACATTACTGTCGGTTATGAGTGTAATGGCCGACCAAGCATAGCCGACGGGAGATTGCCGACGGTGTACCGTCAGTTATTTGGAAATCCGACGGTGAACTGAAATATCTGACGGTAATTTGACCCTCGGTTATAATGAAAAATCTAGTAGTGATTGAAGCAATTGCAATTTATCATAACATAGGAAAGAGTCAATATAAGAGCTTTTCAGCAAGTCCACATACTCAACTATCATTTAGACTTTCACAATTGGTAACACTCACACAATACTTGTGGTTATGGAGTTTTAATCGGACACAGAGGGAGATAGGGGCTTATAGTGTTGCCTCCCAACCTTTTACCTCAAGGGTAATGTCAACAATAATAGTTCATGATAACTTACATCCGTTTGGATATATATATATATATATATATATATATATATATATATATATATATATATATATATATATATGTGGATCTTTCCAACACAATGTGCTTGCCAAAGGATAAAATGTAAAAAGGAGAGGTGAAGATCACCATGACTCTTGCATAAGGTATAAGACAGAAGTCAAAGACAGGCCCTTCATAGAGGGCAGAATAGGTTTTCATGTGCTTTTATGGTTGGATGCACGAAATCTTAATGCAAAAGAATGTCACTTTATATTGCCACTTGTGATAGGGACCTTTATTATGCAGTACGTCGCTTTTATTTCTTCCACATCACAAGATCGTATAAATCTTATTTTCTCCACACTAATAGATCACACATATTTAAAGAGCAATTCTTATTGCATGCAACATGACAACTTACTTGAAGGATCATACTCAATCCATAGGTAGATATGGTGGACTCTCATGGCAAAACTAGGTTTAAGGATATTTGGAAGCATAAGTAGAATCTCTACTAGGTGCAAAGAGTTTGGCTAGCATGAGGGGGAAAGGCAAGCTCAACATGTTGGATGATCCATGACAATATACTTTATTTAAGATATAGGAAAACATAACCCATTACATTGTCTTCCTTGTCCAACATCAACTCTTTAGCATGTCATATTTCAATGAGTGCTCACAATCATAAAAGATGTCCAAGATAGTATATTTATATGTGAAAACCTCTCTTTCTTTATTACTTCCTATTAATTGCAACGATGACCAAAACTATGTTTATCAACTCTCAACAACTTTTATTCATCATACTCTTTATATGTGAAGTCATTACTCTCCATAAGATCAATATGATCTCTTTTATTTTTATTCTTTCTCTCCCTCAAGATCATAGCAAGATAATCAAACCCTTGACTCAACACTAATCTTTATTATATATAGCTCACGGACTCGATTACGTAGAAGGATCATAAAGCAAAACTCAAAACTAGATCATACTAAAACTTTATTCTACTAGATCAAGATATTACCAAAAGGATCGAACTAAGGAAAACGGTAAAGATAGGAGTGTGATGGTGATACAATACCGGGGCACTCCCCCAAGCTTGGCAGTTGCCAAGGGGAGTGCCCATAACCAATACTCAATTCTCCTTTGCTAGTGAAGAAGATGGTGATGATGATGGATAGTTGCACATCGAGCATAGGAGATCCTCCAATTCGCGGATAATGCCCTTGAGTGCGATGATATGCTCCTTCAAAAAAAATATTTTCACGTGTGAGATACTTATTTTGTATGCGAGCTAACTCAACCATCTTCAAAGCTTCAATCTCTATTGGGGTAAGAAGATTGTGATGAGGTTGTAGGATGTCTTTGTTTTCTGTTTTCGGAGCTTGATCCTACATGGCCTTCTTGATCCCATCATCCTTGTTGATCTCCCCGGGTTCTTCTCTCTTCAGCTCTATCTTCATTAGCCAAGCATCGTTGCCCTCATTGTTGGAGGAGGGAGACGACATGATGCCTGGCCTTTGACAACTCTAGCAGAAAATAGCTCGAAACAAAGACAGAGAATATTTGCGTGATACGGTGGTCAAAACCTTTGGGAGATTATATAATGAATTTTTACCGACCAAAAGAAGTATCGTGCAAGAAAACGGAGTCCGGAGAGCGCACGAGGTGCCCACGAGGTAGTGGGCGCGCCCTCCACCCTCGTGAACGCCTCGTGTCCTTCCCGGACTGCTTATTATTTTCCTATTTTCTTAAATATTCCAAAACGGAGAAAATTGCTATTAGAACTGTTTTGGAGTCGGTTTACTTACCGTACCACATACCTATTCCTTTTCGGAGTCTGAAACATTCTGGAAAGTGTCCCTTATGTATTCCTCCGGGGTTACAATTTCAATAACATTGGTTTCAACATTTATGGGAGTACCTGAGATATAATGTTTGATCCTTTGACCGTTCACCACCTTCAGATTTGTGCCTTCGAAATTGTTGATTTTTATTGCACCGGAACGATAGACCTCCTCGATAACGTAAGGACCTTCCCATTTAGAGAGGAGTTTTCCTGCAAAAAATCTTAAACAAGAGTTGTATAGCAAAACATAATCACCTACATTAAACTCAAGCTTTTGTATCCTTTTGTCATGCCATCTCTTAACCTTTTCTTTAAACAGTTTGGCATCTTCGTAGGCCTGGGTTCTCCATTCATCAAGTGAGCTAATGTCAAATAGCCTCTTCTCACCAGCAAGTTTGAAATCATAATTGAGCTCTTTAATGGCCCAATAAGCCTTATGTTCTAGTTTGAGAGGTAAGTGACATACTTTACCATAAACCATTTTATACGGAAACATACCCATAGGATTTTTGTATGCAGTTCTATAGGCCCATAATGCATCATAAAGTTTCTCGGACAAATTCTTTCTAGATCTATTAATAGTCTTTTGCAAAATTAACTTAAGCTCTTTATTACTTAGTTCTACTTGACCACTAGATTGTGGGTGGTATGGAGATGCAATCCTATGATTAACATCATACTTAGCAAGAATCTTACGAAAAGCACCATGAATAAAATGTGAACCACCGTCAATCATTAAATATCTAGGGACTCCCAACCTCGGAAAAATAACTTCTTTAAGCATCTTAATAGAGGTGTTATGATCAGCACTACTAGTTGGAATAGCTTCTACCCACTTAGTAACGTAATCAACAACAACTAAAATATGTGTATAGCCATTAGAGGAAGGAAATGGTCCCATATAATCAAAGCCCCAGACATCAAATGGTTCAATAACGAGTGAATAATTCATAGGAATTTCTTGACGTCTACTAATATTACCAATTCTTTGACATACATCACAAGATAAGACAAACTTACGAGCATCTTTGAAGAGAGTAGGCCAATAAAAACTAGATTGCAATACCTTATGTGAAGTTCTATCTCCAGCGTGGTGTCCTCCATAAGCCTCGGAGTGACACTTGCGCAGGATCTGTTCCTGTTCATGCTCAGGTACACAACTTCTAATAACACCATCTACTCCTTCTTTATAAAGGTGTGGGTCATCCCAGAAGTAATGTCTTAAATCATAGAAGACCTTTTTCTTTTGCTGGTATGTGAAACTAGGTGGTATAAATTTAGCAACAATGTAATTAGCATAATCAGCATACCATGGAGCAGTACTAGAAGCATTTATGACAGCTAATTGTTCATCAGGGAAGCTATCATCAATAGGTAGTGGGTCATCAAGAACATTCTCTAACCTAGACAAGTTGTCTGCAACGGGGTTCTCAGCTCCTTTTCTATCAATAATATGCATATCAAATTCTTGTAGCAAGAGAACCCATCTAATAAATCTAGGTTTAGCATCTTTCTTTTCCATAAGATATTTAATAGCAGCATGATCAGTGTGAACAATTACTTTAGAATCAACAATATAAGATCTGAACTTATCACAAGCAAATACAACTGCTAAAAATTCTTTTTCAGTAGTAGCATAATTTGTTTGGGCACTGTCTATAGTTTTACTATCATATTGGATAACATTTAATTTCTTATCAACTCTTTGTCCTAGAACAACACCTACATCATAATCACTAGCATCACACATAATTTCAAAGGGTAAATTCCAATCAGGAGGCTGAACAATAGGTGCAGAAATA
The DNA here is from genome assembly GCF_002162155.2 of Triticum dicoccoides. Taxonomy (NCBI): domain Eukaryota; kingdom Viridiplantae; phylum Streptophyta; class Magnoliopsida; order Poales; family Poaceae; genus Triticum; species Triticum dicoccoides. Next base: position 126,847,100 of record NC_041384.1, on the reverse strand, counting down.
AGAGCTTTCTTAAGTATTTCAAATGCTTCTAAACACAATCATCATCAAAGACAAAAGGAACATCTTTTTGTAAGAGATTAGTCAGAGGCTTGGAAATTTTTGAGAAGTTTTTAATGAACGTCGTATAAAAAACGGCATGAGCAAGGAAACTTCTTATACCTTTAGTGTCCTTGGGACACATCATCTTTTCAATAGCATCAACTTTATCTTTGTCAACTTCAATACCTCTTTCAGAAATTTTATGCCCCAAAACAATACCTTCATTGACCATAAACTGGCACTTCTCCCAATTCAAGACAAGATTCGTTTCTTCACATCTCTGCAAAACTCGATCAAGGTTGCTGAAGCAAGCATCAAAAGAAGTTCCATAAACGGAGAAATCATCCATGAAAACCTCAACAATCTTTTCACAAAATTCAGAGAATATAGCAGTCATACATCTTTGAAAGGTAGTAGGTGCATTGCATAAACCAAAAGGCATACGCCTATAAGTAAAGGTACCGAAAGGGCAAGTAAAAGTGGTCTTTTCTTGATCCTCTTTTGACACAGGTATTTGAGAGAAACTAGAATAACCATCTAGAAAGCAAAAATGTGTATGCTTGGATAATCTTTCTAGCATTTGATCAATAAAGGGTAAAGGGTAATGATCCTTTTTAGTAGCTTTATTTAATTTGCGGAAATCAATTACCATTCTATAACTTGTAACAATTCTTTGTGGGATCAATTCATCTTTATCATTAGGGATAACAGTAATACCTCCCTTTTTAGGGACACAATGGACAAGACTTACCCACCGACTATCAGCAACGGGATAAATTATACCTGCCTCCAGAAGCTTTAGTATTTCTTTTCTTACCACTTCTTTCATCTTAGGATTTAACTTTCGTTGGTATTCAACAACCGGTTTAGCGTCTTTCTCCAATTTTATTTTGTGTTGGCATAGAGTCAGACTAATGCCCTTAAGATCATCAAGAGTATATCCAATAGCAGCACGGTGCTTCTTTAGAGTTTTCAATAATTTCTTTTCTTCCTGCTCTGAAAGGTTAGCACTAGTAATAACATGATATATCTTCTTTTTCATCGAGATAAGCATATTTAAGAGTATCAGGTAATGGTTTAAGCTCAAACACGGGATCACCCTTAGGTGGAGGAGGATATCCTAGTATTTCAACATGCAAGTTGTGTTTCAGAATAGGGCCCTGTTTAAAGAATACTTCATCTATTTCCCTTCTTTCATTCATAAACATATTATTTTCATGGTCTAACAAATATTGTTCTAAAGGATCATTAGGAGGCACGGCAATAGAAGCAAGACCAATAATTTCATCTTTACTAGGCAATTCTTTATCATGGGGTTGCCTACGAAATTTAGCAAAATTAAACTCATGAGACATATCCCCCAAACCAATAGTAACTACATCCTTTTTGCAGTCTATCCTAGCATTGACAGTATTCAAGAATGGTGTACCAAATATAATAGGACAAAAGTTATCTTCTGGGAACCAAGAACAAGAAAATCAACAGGGTATTTAACCTTCCCACACAAGACTTCAACATCTCTAACAATCCCAACAGGTGAAATAGTATCTCTATTAGCAAGCTTAATTGTAACATCAATCTCTTCTATCTTAGCAGGTGCAATATCATGCATAATTTCTTTGTATAAGGAATGAGGTATTGCACTTGCACTAGCACCCATGTCACATAAGCCATGATAGCAATGATCTCCTATTTTAACATAAATAACATGCATGCCAACAACAGGTCTATGTTTACCCTTAGTATCAGGTCTAGCAATTCTAGCAGCTTCATCACAGAAATAAATAACATGCCCATCAATATTATCAGCCAAGAGATCTTTAACCATAGCAATACTAGGTTCAACTTTAATTTTCTCAGGAGGTGTAGGTGTTCTAGTATTACTCTTACGAACCACAGTCGAAGCTTTAGCATGATCCTTTATTCTAACCGGGAAAGGTGGTTTCTCAATATAAGCAGTAGGCACAATAGGATCAACATTATAAGTGATAGTCTTTTCTTCAACTTTAATAGGTTCAACTACATTTACTTCAATGGGAGGATTATATTTAAACCACTTCTCCTTAGGGAGATCAACATGAGTAGCAAAAGATTCACAGAAAGAAGCTACTATCTCAGAGTCAAGTCCATATTTAGTGCTAAATTCATGGAAAACATCGGTATCCATAAAAGATTTAACACAATCAAACTTAGGTGTTATACCTGAATCCTTACCTTCGCTGAGGTCCCAATCTTCAGAGTTGCGTTTAATTCTTTCTAATAAATCCCATTTGAATCCAATAGTCTTCATCATAAGGGAACCAATACAAGAAGTATCGAGCATGGAGCGATTGTTGAGAGAAAGCTGAGCATAAAAAATTTGAATAATAATTTCTCTTGAGAGCTCATGATTGGGGCATGAATATAACATTGATTTAAGCCTCCCCCAAGCTTGAGCGATGCTTTCTCCTTCGCGAGGCCAAAAATTATATATATATAATTACGATCACGATGAACAAGATGCATAGGATAAAACTTCTGATGAAATTCCAATTTCAATCGGTTGTAGTTCCATGATCCCATATCATCACATAGCCTAAACCATGTCAATGCCTTTCCCTTAAAAGATAAAGGGAAGACCTTCTTCTTGATAACATCCTCGGGCATACCTGCAAGCTTAAATAATCCACAAACTTCATCCACATAGATTAGGTGCAAATCGGGATGTAATGTTCCATCTCCTGTAAAAGGATTAGCTAGCAGTTTCTCTATCATACGCGAAGGAACTTCAAAGTAAACATTTTCAGTAGGTTCAGTAGCAACTCTTTGCTCTACTGGTTGGGGCGAAGATACCCCGAACAAGCCCCTCAAAGGATTATGTTCCATAGTAACAAGTGACAGTAAATTTCAGCACACTATATAATTTTTTCCTTACCAAATTCCACCTACCAAAGGCGCTTCACTCCCCGGCAACGGCTCCAGAAAAGAGTCTTGATGACCCACAAGTATAGGGGATCTATCGTAGTCCTTCGATAAGTAAGAGTGTCGAATCCAACGAGGAGCAGAAGGAAATGACAAGCGGTTTTCAGTAAGGTATTCTCTACAAGCACTGAAAATATCGGTAACAGATAGTTTTGTGATAAGGTAATTGGTAAAGAGCAACAAGCAATAAAAGTAAATAAGGTGCAAAAAGATGTCCCAATCCTTTTTGTAGCAAATGACAAGCCTAGACAAACTCTTATATAAAGGAAAGCGCTCCCGAGGACACATGGGAATTATCATCAAGCTAGTTTTCATCACGCTCATATGATTCGCGTTCGGTACTTTGATAATTTGATATGTGGGTGGACCGGTGCTTGGGTACTGCCCTTCCTTGGAAAAGTATCCCACTTATGATTAATCCCTATTGCAAGCATCCGCAACTACAAAAGAAGTATTAAGGTAAACCTAACCATAGCATGAAACAGATGGATCCTAATCAGCCCCTTACGAAGCAACTCATAAAGTAGGGTTTAAGCTTCTGTCACTCTAGCAACCCATCATCTACTTATTACTTCCCAATGCCTTCCTCTAGGCCCAAATAATGGTGAAGTGTCATGTAGTCGACGTTCACATAACACCACTAGAGGAAAGACAACATACATCTCATCAAAATATCGAACGAATACCAAATTCACATGACTACTTATAGCAAGACTTCTCCCATGTCCTCAGGAACAAAGTAACTACTCACAAATCATATTCATGTTCATAATCAGAGGGGTATTAATATGCATTAAGGATCTGAACATATGATCTTCCACCAAATAAACCAACTAGCATCAACTACAAGGAGTAATCAACACTACTAGCAACCCACAGGTACCAATCTGAGGTTTGGAGACAAGATTGGATACAAGAGATGAACTATGGTTTGAGATAAGATGGTGTTGGTGAAGATGTTGATGGAGATTGACCCCCTCCCGATGAGAGGATCGATGGTGATGACGATTTCCCCTCCCAGAGGGAAGTTTCCCCGGCAGAATAGCTCCGCCGGAGCCCTAGATTGGTTCCGCCATGGTTCCGCCTCGTGGCGGTGGAGTTTCTCCCGAAAGCTTCCTTTTTTTCTCGGAGGAAAAACCTCATATAGCGGAAGATGGTCACCAGAGGCCTGTCAGGGGGCCCACGAGGAAGGGGGCGCGCCCAGGTGGTAGGGCGCGCCCCCCACCCTCGTGGATGGTGGGTGGCCCCCTCTGGTTCTTTCTTCGCCCAATATTTTTTATATATTCTGAAACGTGCTCCTGTGAAGTTTCAGGACTTCTGAAGTTGTGCATAATAGGTCACTAATATTTTCTCCTTTTCCAGCCCAGAATTCCACCTTCCGGCATTCTCCCTCTTTATGTAAACCTTGTAAAATAAGAGAGAATAGGCATAAGTATTGTGACATAATGTGTAATAACAGCCCATAATGCAATAAATATCAATATAAAAGTATGATGCAAAATGGACGTATCAATCCACTGTACTAGTTCATCCTCAATCTCCTCGTGAGGCTAATCCACCACAAAGCAGGAGTAGGGTTTTACACTTCAAGGTGGCCCGAACCTGGGAAACTGCCGTGTTCATCTTCTTCCCCGCTCACGCGTCCTTGACAAGTCTAGGCCGTAGAGTGGTGAGTTTGAGTTTATGATAGGGGGAGATCTTCGCACACAGCCCAGAGTTCGAACCCTCTTGGGTCTACGGAGCCCTGAATCCGACATTTGGCGCGCTAGGTAGGGGCGTGTCGAAGCTCCGCCTCTCCGTCAACCATGCTCCATCCTCGCACTATCATGCCTATGGCTGAAGCTCGCCGGGTCCGCACCGAGCGCCGGGCCGCTCGTGTCGCCTAGACGGCGCCCCACGCCGCTCTGCCTCTCCTGCGGCTAACGCCGCCATTGGCCCTGCTGCTCACGAGCAGCAGAACTCATTGCTGCCACCCTTCGTTCGGCGCAACGGCTACACCGCTACTCCGTCCCTCACCCTCGCCACAGCTTCGTCTTCTCACGCTCGACACAGGCCGACGAACGCGCAGGCCGTGTTGCTCATGGCGCGCGAGCTGCTGCGCTACTGTCCTACCAATGAGGGCTACGACAACTGGCTGGGTCGCATCACCGAGCTCATCAACGCCGCCTGCAAGGTCCCTGCACTGTCCCGCTCGTTCCGACCCCCACCATTTGAAACAGGCGACATTGCCCATGGCACACCACCTCCTCCTCCTCTACGCCGCACCGGCCACAAGCCCTGACGCGATGCGCACCTGCGCGACCCGCCGCGTGGGGCACTGGTGCCGGCACGGAATGAGGCAAGCTGCCAGGTGGTGCAGTGGTTGCAAGGTGACGCACGTGTGCTCCTCGCACCATCGCACCAACATTAGGACCACGCGCCGCTGGAGGCAATAGCGCGAATGTCAAGACCGAGTTCCCCCCGCGCGTGTTGCGCTCGTGAGCGCAGAGGGCTGCCACGCCTTCACCCCGAAGTTGTGCCGCGTCGTTTGACCCGTCAAGTTCAAGCCGGACCTGCCTTTGCACTATGATGACACTCCCGACCCTGCAGAGTTCCTCCATATCTACTCGCTGAGCATCAAGGTGGCGAACAGCGACGAAAAGGTCATGGCGAACTGGTTCCCCATGGCCCTCAAGGACGACGCACGCTCCTGGCTCCTGCACCTGTCGGAGGGGTCGATCTCCTCTTGGGATGAGCTCAGTGAACGCTCCATCACCAACTTCCGGGGCACTTGTGACCGCGCCCATGTAGTGAACGACCTGCAGCGCGTGAAGCAGCAGCCAGGCGAAACCTTGCACAAGTACATACAATAGTTCACGAATGTTCGCCTCAAGATCCTGAAGGCGTCGGACGAGGCCATCATCTCGGCATTCACCGATGGTGTCAGGGACGTCAAGATGAAAGAGGAGCTCGCCATCCACGAGGACTTGTGCTCGGCCCTGGAGATGTTCAAGATGGCGAACAAGTACGCAAGGGCCGAAGAGGGCCGCCTCTCCCTCCTCGAGCTTCCGGAGGCTGATCCCGAAGACAAGAAGGCCAAGGCTAAGGAGGCGAAGCGCAATGGCACTGTTGTGCTTGCAGCTGAGCCCAAGACGAAGCACGACCGTGACCATGATGAGCCTCCCAGGGGCAGCCCCCCATTTTGCATCTTCCACAACGTACACAACCACAACACCAACGACCGCCAGTTGCTCAGGGCCCTCCATGATGGATGCCTTGGCTGCCGCCCCGAGCGTAGTGACTGTGGTTACAGCCGTGGAGGAGGCCGCGGCGGAGGCCGCTAGGACAACTGCGACCCTTGTCAGGACTGGCGTGACCAACCTCAGGAGGACCGCTGGCGTGATGAGCCTCATGACGGACCCTGGTGTGACCAACCTTGTGAGGCCCGTCCTCAAGGCAATGCCGGCCTCCCTCCGCTGCGGCCGCCGCCAAGGAGAAATGACGGCAACCGGCAAGATGATGGGGCTGGGGGCTTCCAGGAACCTCGTGCGATGGCCTGCATCCTGGGTGGTTCCTAGGCCCTAGCCTCTCATCGCATCTTCAAGCAGTTCTCTCGTGGTCCTCCCGAAGCTCGAGGCCGTGCGTCCCCTCAAGTGGCCGCAGTACGCTATCACCTTCGACTCCAAGGACCAGCTCAAGTGCTCGGCAGCCGCAGGCGCACTTCCGATGCTGTGCACGCCCACCATCAGCAACGTCTTCGTTACCAAGACCCTCATCGACGGTGGCGCGGGGCTCAATGTTCTCTCTATCGAGACGCTCCAAGTGCCTTATGACCAGCTCCTTCCCACCAAGCCCTTCTCAGGAGTGACTGACGGTTCCACCATACCCTTGGGGCAGGTGCGCCTCCCTGTCACCTTTGGCAAGCGCGAAAACTACCACACCAAGCTCATCGACATCGACGCCGCCCACATCGGCCTCCCGTATAATGCCATCCCTGGGTACCCTGCCATCGCGAAGTTCATGGCGGCAACCCACCATGGCTACAATGTCCTCAAGATGCCAGGGTGCACCGTCATCATCACGGTCGCCTGTGATGCGGCTTGAACTACGTCGGTATTTCCCCAAAGAGGAAGGGATGATGCAGCACAACTACGATAGGTATTTCCCTTAGTGATGAGACCAAGGTCATAGAACCAGCAGGAGAACCACCCAAGACTATGTGAACGACACCTGCACACAAAGAACAAATACTTGCAACCCGACGTAAAAAAGGGGTTGTCAATCCCTCCCGAGTAAAAGATAGGTAAAATTTGTAGTAGATTGGATAAATAATCTTGCAGGAGCGCGAGATAAAATAAATAAATAAAAATTGCAGCAAGGTATTTTTAGGTTTTTGGATTAATAGTTCTGAAAATAAAATCAAATAAAAATAGATCTCGAAGGAAAATATAATAAATAAGAGACCTGGGTCATAGATTTCACTAGTGGCTTCTCTCGAGAAAAATAGCATACGATGGGTAAACAAATTACTGTTGGGCAATTGATAGAAATTCAAATAATCATGACGATATCCAGGCAATGATCATTATATAGGCATCACGTCCAAGATTAGTAGACCGACTCGTGCCTACATCTACTACTATTACTCCACACATGAACCGCTATCCAGCATGCATCTAGTGTATTAAGTTCATGGAGAAACGGAGTAATGCAATAAGAACGATGGCATGATGCAGACAAGATCTATTCATGTAGGAATAGACCCCATCTTGCTATCCTTAATAACAATGATACATACGTGTCGTTTCCCCTTCTATCACTGGGAACGAGCACCGTAAGATCGAACCCATCACAAAGTACCTCTTCCCATGGCAAGGAAAATCAATCTAGTCGGCCTAACTAAACCAAAGATTCGAAGAAGAAATACGAGGCTATAAGTAATCATGCATATAAGAGATCAAAAGACTCAAATAACTTTCATGGATAAAAACATAGATCTGATCATAAACTTAAAGTTCATCGGATCCCAACAAACACACGACAAAAAGAGTTACATCAAATAGATCGACCATTGCATTGAGAATGAAAAGAGAGAGAGAGAGAGAGAGAGAGAGAGAGAGAGAGAGAGGAAGCCAGCTAGCTACTAACTACGGCCCCGTAGGTCTACAATGAACTACTCACGCATCATCCGAGAGGCACCAATGAGGATGATGAACCCCTCCGTGATGGTGTCTAGATTGGATATGTGGTTTCCGGAACTTGCGGCAGCTGGAATTGAATTTTGTCGACTCCCCTAGGGTTTCTGGGATATTGGGGTATTTATAGAGCAAAGAGGCGGTGCCGGAGGCCATCGAGGTGGGCACAACCCACCAAGGCGCCCCTGGGCCTCCAGGCGCACCCAGGTGGGTTGTGCCCCCCTCGGGGCACCCCTCTGGTACTTCTTTGGCCCAATGTGTGTCTTCTGGCCTAGAAAAATTGTCCAAAAAATTTCGCTGTGTTTGGACTCCCTCTGGTATTGATTTTCTGTGAAGTAAAAAACAAGCAAAAAATAGCAACTGGCACTAGGCACTATGTCAATAGGTTAGTCCCAAAAAATGATATAAAGTTGATATAAAATGATTGTAAAACATCCAAGAATAATATAACAACATGGAACAATCAAAATGTATAGATACATTGGAGACATATCAGCATCCCCAAGCTTAATTCCTGCTTGTCCTCGACTTGGTAAATGATAAAAACAGAAATTTTGATGTGGAATGTTGTCCAACATATTCATCACATATTCTTTTCTTTGTAGCTTGGACATTTGGACTTTTGTATGATTCAAAGCAATAGTCTAGCTTTGACATGAAGAGTTCAATACTCAAGCATATCAACAAGGAACCATGTTTTTCAAAATATCAACACTAAAGCAAGTTATCCCTAACCCATTATGCTCAATCATTGATCCATTCATGAAACACACTCGCATGTTAGCTACACCCAATGCTCAAGTACGATCATAGTGCTCCTTAGTTGGTGCTTTATAAGAGAAGATGGAGACTCAAATAAAAATAAAATTACATAAAGTAAAAGAGAGGCCCTTCACAGAGGGGAGTAGGGATTTGTAGAGGTGCCAGAGTTCAAAGCAAAAAAGATAGAGATAAAAACATTTTGGGTTGCATGCTTTTCCTGTCAACGAAAACGATCGAGTAGTTCCCAATACTTTCCATGCTAGATATATCATAGGCGGTTCCCAAACATAAAATAAAGTTTATTCCTTTTTCCACCATACTTTCACATTCCACAGCTAACCGAATCCACGGGTGTCGTCCATACCAACACTTTCCAAGGAATTTATTATTTGACAACATCAACTAAATTCATTTCTCATTTCAAGACGGGGCATCCCTAATACATTTGTAGTACTCTCGTGTAATGACAAGTGAATAAACACTCATCTTGAGAATAACACATCTAGCATGGAAACATATCAGCCACCCCCTACTGTTTCATGAGCGGTATGAGCACACAAAAGAGAAAATTATTTTGAAAAATAGAGATGGCACATACAAATTTGCTTAGAACGGCAAAAGAATACCACATATAGGTAGGTATAGTGGACTCACGTGACAAAACTGGGTTTACGGATTTTGGATGCACAAGTAGTGATCATACTTAGTGCAAATGAAGGCTAGCAAAAGATTGAGAAGCATCCAACCAAGAAGCAAAAAATCTCATAAGTGAGCATTAAGCATAACCAACACCGAATAATGCACCACAAGTAGGATATAATTTCATTGTATAACTGTTGACTTTCGTGCTTGCATAAGGAATCACAAACCTTAACACCAACATTCTTACTAAAGCATAATTACTCACCAACATGACTCACATATTATATCATCATATCACAAAACTATTACAAGGAATCAAGTTTATTTTGTCCAATGATCTTCACGAAAGTGTTTATTATATCCCTCTTGAATATCTATCACTTTGGGACTAATTTCATATGTTGCTTTTGATAGCTCAAACAAATCTAAATGAATAACATTAGCATAAAATTTTTCTTCTCTCAAGATAATTTAAGTGAAGCATGAGAGAATGATAACCCACAAGTATAGGGGATCGTTTGTAGCCTTTTTCCATAAATAAGAGTATAGAACCCAACGAGGAGATAAAGGTAGAACAAATATTCCCTCAAGTTCTATCAATCACTGATACAACTCTAGCACACCTGACGTCTGCTTTACCGAAAACAAGTACGAAACTAGTTTGTAGGAGTGATGCTAAAACTACTTTGAAAGAATAAAACTAGAAGTACTTTGCAAGATAATAAAAGTTAGGTATTTAGAAAAAGGGTTTGTGTCAGTAAGAAAGTTATTTGTCCCTAGGCAATCAATAACAAGTACCGGTAATCATTCTTGTAATTTTATATGAGGGAGAGGCATGAGCTAACATACTTTATCTACTTGGATCATATGCACTTATGACTGGAACTCTAGCAAGCATCTGCAACTACTAAAGATCATTAAGGTCGTGAAAAGTATCAAGTCCTCTTTACTCCCATACGTCATACCCCACTTACTTGGGTTTAAGCTTCTGTCACTCTCGCAACCCACCATAAGCGAACCATAATCATATTGCAACACTCTACAACGGGGGCCCCTCACGTTTGTGCGAGAATGGAGGGCACTGTAGGACAACACCATAAATAAAATATACAATCATACCAACCAAGATCACAATTAACCCACATGACAAAACGGATTTACTCAAACATCATAGGATAACCATAGATCATTGGGAAATAATATATGGAGTTGAGCACCATGTTTAAGTAGAGATTACAGCGGGGGGAAGAGGTGTTACACCACTGCATAGAGGGGGAGAAAGTTGATGTTTACGGTAGCAAGATTGTTGATGTAGATCGTCCTCCCGATCATTGCCCCGGCGGCACTCTGGCGCCACCGGAAGCGAGGGGGAGAGAGCCCCCTACTTCTTCTTCATCCTTGGCCTCCCCCCTAGACGGGGAGGAGAATTCCCCCTCTGGTCCATGGTATCCTATGGCGTCGAAGGGGCGGGAGCCCCTCCGAGATTGGATCTCCCTCTCCGTTCTCTTCTGTTTCGCGTTCCCCTGATTTGGCTGAAAACCGTTTCTTATATTCTGGGAGATCCGTAACTCTGATTAAGCTGAGATTTTAACATGATTTTTTTTCTGGATATAAGCTTCCTTGCACCCAAAGTAAAGCTCCAACTGACCTACGAGGTGCGCATAACCCACCACCACGCACCAGGGGCCTCTCGCGCGCCCTGGTGTCTTGTGGGCTGTGTGGGCCTCCGTTTGCGGTGATTCCAACTCCCAAAAATCACATATATTCCGAAATAATTCTCTGTAAAAAACATGCAAAAACAGGAACTGGCACTGGGCACTGGATCAATAGGTTAGTCCAATAAATCATATAAAAAGTTGCCAAAAGTATGTAAAAGTTGTATAATATTGGCATGAAACAATAAAAAATTATAGATACGACAGCGACATATCAGAGAATTTCTTCAAAATTTTACTAACTCTCAAATAAATCTTAGTGAAGCATGAGAGCATTTATTCAAAAATAATAAAGCACACCATGCTCAAAATGATATAAGTGAAGCACTAGAGCAATTCCATAGCTCAAAAAGATTTTAGGAAGCATAGAGAGCAACTCTAACAAGTCATAGCATAATTTTGGATCTCTCAAATAGGTGTGTCCAGCAAGGATAGATGAATAAAAATAAAAAGCGAAACAAGCAAAGACTCATATCATAGAAGACGCTCCAAGCAAAACTCATGATATGTGACGAATAAAAATATAGCTCCAAGTAATTAAAATACCGATGGTCATTAGAAGAAAGAGGTGATGCCACTCAGGCATCCCCAAGCTTAGTTTCGTGCTTCTCTTTTAGTTAATAGCTTGGTATGCCATGGGGAATCCCCAAGCTTAGGCCCTTCTTACTCCTTATTCCTTCATGCATCGTGATCTCACCTAAAACTTGAAAACTTCAATCACACAAAACTCAACAAAACTTTCGTGAGATCCGTTAGTATAGCAAAGCAAATCACTACTATAAGTACTGTTGCAAACCCATTCATATTTTATTTTCACATTATATCTACTGTATTCCAACTTTACTATAGCTTATACCCTCCAATAAAAACCATAGATCCATCGAAATAAGCACACAACGCAAAGAAAACAGAATCTGTCAAAAATAGAACAGTCTATAACAATCTGAAAACTATGAATACTTATGTAACTCCAAATATTCTAAAAAATTAGGAAAACATGTGAAAGTTTTATATAAATCTTGTGTACAAAAATCAGGATATTATTGCGCTCCTATTAAAAATGAAAATTATTTTTATGGATGCAAAAATTTCCGTTTTTCAACAATATCAAATCAACTATCACCCAACATGATCCCAAAGGATTTGCTTGGCACACACACTAATTAAAACATAAAAGGCACAATCATAACAATAGCATAATTTTGCAATCACTCAACAACAGAAAAAAGACAAAGATAAATTTTATTCATTGGGTTGCCTCCCAACAAGCGCTATCATTTTATGCCCCTAGCTAGGCATAATGCAAAGATCTAAGTATTGTCATCTTTATTTCTAGATCCATAAGATGCCCTCATGATTGATTCATATAGTGGCTGAATTCTAGTTCTAGGGAAGTGTTCCATACCCTTCCTTAGTGGAAATTGAAATTTAATATTGCCTTCTTTCATATCAATCATGGCGCCAATAGTGCGTAAAAATGGTCTACCAAGTATAATAGGACAAGACGGATTGCAATCAATATCAAGAACAATAAAATATATGGGCACATAATTACTATTTGCAAGAATAAGAACATCATTAATTCTTCCAGTAGGCTTTTTAATAGTAGAATCCGCCAAGTGCAAATTTAAAGAACATTCTTCAATATCGGTAAGACCAAGCACATCACATAAAGATTTCGGAATTGTAGAAACACTAGCACCCAAGTCACATAAAGAAAAACACTCATAATTTTTAATCTTGACTTTGATATTAGGTTCTCATTCATCATGTATTTTTTTAGGAATTGAAATCTCTGATTCCAAGTTTTCTTCCAAAGATTTCATCATAGCATCAACGATATATGTTCAGTAAAAGCTTTAGTTTGTTCATAAGCATGGGGTGAATTAATCATGGATTGAAACAAAGAAATATAATCAATCAAAGAGCCATTATCATAATTAAAGTCTTTGTAATCCAAAAGTGTTGGCACATCACTAGTTAAAGTTTTGACCTCTCCAAACCCACTTTTATCAATTTTCTCAACAAGATTTTCACCCTCCAAATTATCGAGACACCTTCTAGCTAAAGATGATTCTTCTTCATTCCCTTTATCATCAATTTTAGTTTTACTAAACAATGAATCAATAGAAAAAACACCAATCATTTTGAGATCTTCATCATTTTTATGAAAGCAATCACTAGAAACGCCTTTTCTAAAAATTCTCTTTTAGCTCTAAGCATAGCGGTTCTTTTCTTACTTTCATCCGTAAAACATATAAAGTTTTAATTGATTCATCAATCTTAGGCACAAAAATTTTCATCTTGAGATTTTCTACATCATTAGAAATTCTATCAATGCTCCTAGACATATCATCAATCTTACTCAACTTTTCTTCTATCGTAGTATTAATTTTTTTTTGAGCATTGATAAATTATTTAATATTATTCTTAAGATCAGAGGTGTTCCTATTATTATTATAAGAAGGACTACCATAGGAATTACCATAATTATTAGAGGAATTTCCCGGAAAAGGTCTAGGATTAAAATTACCTCTATAAGCATTGTTATTAAAATTGTTTCGTGAGCCAAAATTCATATCTATGGCATCACTATTTTTCTCAATCAAGGTAGACAAAGGCACATCATTAAGATCAATAGGAGCATGTTTATTAGAAACTAGCTTCATAAGAGCATCAACTTTTTCACTCAAATAATTTATTTCTTCTACCGAATTAACTTTTTTACTAGTAGGAGCTCTTTCGGTATGCCATTATGAATAATTTTCCATAATATTATCAAGCAATTTAGTAGCTTCACCCAAAGTAATTTCCAGAAAAGTACCACCGTGACAGAACCTAAAAGATTTCTAGAAACAAAATTCAATCCCACATACAAATTTTGTATGATCATCCAAAGGTTTAAACCATGAGTAGGACAATTTCTTAGCATCAATTTCATTCTTTCCCAAGATTGCGCAACATGTTCATGCTCAAGTTGCTTAAAATTCGTGATTGTCCTAAGGGAAATAATTTTCACGGGCGGAAAATATTTAGTAATAAAAGCATATTTGCACTTATCCCAAGAATCAAAACTATTGCGAGGCAAAGAAGAAACCAATTTTTTGCACGATCTCGCGAAGAAAGCGGGAATAATTTTAACTTCACAATATCATTGTCCTGATACGTCTCCGTCGTATCTACTTTTCCAAACACTTTTGCCCTTGTTTTGGACTCTAACTTGCATGATTTGAATGGAACTAACCCGGACTGACGCTGTTTTCAGTAGAATTGCCATGGTGTTATTTTTGTGCAGAAATAAAAGTTCTCGAAATGAACTGAAAATCAACGGAGAATAATTTTGGAATATATAAAAATACTGGAAGGAAGATCCACGTCAGGGGGGTCTCCACCTGTCCACGAAGGTGGGGGCGCGCCCTACCCCCTGGGCACGCCCCCCTGCCTCGTGGGCCCCCTGACGCTCCACCGACCTCAACCCTGACTCCATATATTCACTTTCGGGGAGAAAAAAACCAGGGAGACGAATTCATTGTGTTTTATGATACGGAGCCGCGGCCATGCCCTTAACTCTCTCGGGAGGGCTGATCTGGAGTCCGTCTGGACTCCGGAGAGGGGAATCGGTCGCCATCGTCATCATCAACCTTCCTCCATCACCAATTTCATGATGCTCACCGCCGTGCGTGAGTAATTCCATCGTAGGCTTGCTGGACGGTGATGAGTTGGATGAGATTTATCATGTAATTGAGTTAGTTTTGTTAGGGTTTGATCCCTAGTATCCACTATGTTCTGAGATTGATGTTGCTATGACTTTGCTATGCTTAATGCTTGTCACTAGGGCCTGAGTGCCATGATTTCAGATCTGAACCTATTATGTTTTCATTAATTATGAGAGTTCTTGATCCTATCTTGCAAGTCTATAGTCACCTACTATGTGTTATGATCCGGCAACCCCGAAGTGACAATAATAGGGACCACTCCCGGTGATGACCGTAGTTTGAGGAGTTCATGTATTCACTATGTGTTAATGCTTTGGTCTGGTAATCTATTAAAAGGAGGCCTTAATATCCCTTAGTTTTCAATAGGACCCCGCTGCCATGAGAGGGTAGGATAAAAGATGTCATGCAAGTTCTTTTCCATAAGCACGTATGACTATATTCAGAATACATGCCTACATTACATTGATGAATTGGAGCTAGTTCCTTGTCACCCTAGGTTATGACTGTTACATGATCGATCGCATCTGGAATAATTCTCTATCACCGATCCATTGCCTACGAGCTTTCCATATATTGTTCTTCGCTTATTAATTTTCCGTTGCTATCATTATCATCACTATAAAACACCAAATTTTTTACTTTTGCTACTGTTACCACTACTATCATATTACTTTGCTGCTAAACACTTTGCTGCAGATACTAAGTTTCCAGGTGTGGTTGAATTGACAACTCAGCTGCTAATACTTGAGAATATTCTTTGGCTCCCCTTGTGTCAAATCAATAAATTTGTGTTGAATAATCTACCCTCAAAAACTGTTGCGATCCCCTATACTTGTGGGTTATCAAGACTATTTTCTGACGCCGTTGCCGGGGAGCATAGCTCTATTCTTTGAGTCACTTGGGATTTATATCTGCTTATCACTATGAAGAACTTAAAAGACTCAAAAACAAAAATTTATCCCTCAACTACGAGGGGAGGTAAGGAACTGCCATCTAGCTCCGCACTTGATTCACCTTCTGTTTTGAGTAAGCTTGCGACATCTAAAGCTGCTTCTGCTATTAATTCTGATATGTCGCATGTTATTGATGATGCCACTTCTGCTATGCATGATACTTATGATGAAACTACTTCTATGCTTGATACTACTATGCCACTTGGTGAAATTCTTAATGAACAACTTGCTAGGGCTAGAGAGAATGAAATTATTGAAACTGATAATTTCGATGAAAGTGATGATGAAGACTCTCCCCCTAGATATGAATTACCTATTGTGCCTGAGGACTATGTTATGGGTGAAGAAACTGCTAGAGATTTTCTTGCTTGCAATGATAGGAGTGATCTTAAGAAATTATTAGCTAAGCTGAAACATAAAACTCTTAATGCTAGAATGAAATATGATCCTGCTTATGCTACTTCACCTATCTTTGTTACTGATAAGGATTATGATTTCTCTGTCGACCCTGAGATAATTACTTTGGTTGAATCTGATCCTTTCTATGGCTATGAATCTGAAACTGTTGTGGCACATCTTACTAAATTAAATGATATAGCCACCTTATTCACTAATGATGAGAAAACTCGCCACTACTATATCCTTAAAATATTTCCGTTCTCATTAAAGGGTGATGCTAAGATATGGTTTAATTCTCTTGATCCTGGTTGTGTGTGTAGTCCCCAGGATATGATTTATTACTTCTCTGCTAAATATTTCCCCGCTCATAAGAAACAAGCTGCTTTAAGGGAAATATATAATTTTGTGCAAATTGAAGAAGAGAGTCTCCCACAAGCTTGGGGGGTGCTTCTCCAATTACTTAATGCTTTGCCTGATCATCCTCTTAAGAAAAACCAAATACTTGATATCTTTTATAATGGGCTAACCGATGCTTCCAGAGACCACCTGGATAGTTGTGCCAGTTGTGTTTTCAGGGAAAGAACACCAGATGAAGCTAAAATTCTATTGAATAATATGTTGACTAATGAAAATAACTAGACACTTCTTGATCCAATTCACGATCCAATTCCTGAACCAACTCCTAAGCCAACTCCGAAGAAGAGGGGTATTCTATTTCTCAGTCCTGAAGATATGCAAGAGGCACAGAAATCTATGAAGGAAAAGGTATTAAAGCTGAAGATGTTAAGAATTTACCTCCTATTGAAGAAATACATGGTCTTAATTTACCGCCTGTTGAAGAAATACATGGTTTTAATCCATCACCTATGAAGAAATACATGGTCTTGATAACCCAACATAGGTAGTAAAGGTAAATTCTCTCTATAGGTATGATAAAGCTGAAATTCCATTTACTAAGTTTTCTAGCCCATGCTTGGATGAGTTTGATGACTTTATGGTTAAACAAGCAAACTTCAATGCTTATTTTGGTAGAGAATTAAAACGCAATGCTGATATGCTTGAACACTTGGGTGATTATATGGCTAATATTAAAGGTGAACTTAAACTTATTAGTAAACATGCTTCTATGGTTACCACTCAAGTAGAACAAGTACTTAAAGCTCAGAATGATTTGCTCAGTGAATTAAATAGTAAGAAAAATGATAATGCTGTTAGAGTTATGACTAGAGGAGGTAAAATGACTCAGGAACCTTTGTATCCTGAGGGCCATCCTAAGAGAATTGAGCAAGATTCTCAGAGAAATAATATAGATGCACCTAGTCCTTCTAAGAGGAAGAAAAAGAAAAATGATAGGACTTTGCATGTTTCTAGTGAACCTGTTGTAGACACACCTAAGAATCCCAATGATATTTCTATTTCTGATGCTGAAACACAATCTGGTAATGAACATGAACCTAGTGATAATGTTAATGATGATGTTCATGTAGATGCTCAACCTAGCAATGATAATGATGCTGAGATTGAACCTGCTGTTGATCTTGATAACCCACAATTAAAGAATCAATGTTATGACAAGAGAGACTTTGTTGCTAGGAAGCACGGTAAAGAAAGAGAACCATGGGTTCAGAAACCCATGCCCTTTCCTCCTAAACCATCCAAGAAAAAGGATGATGAGGATTTTGAGTGCTTTGCTGAAATGATTAGACCTATCTTTTTGCGTATGTGTTTTATTGATATGATTAAAATGAATCCTTATGCTAAATATATGAAATAAATTGTTACAAATAAAAGAAAGATACCGGAAGCTGAAATTTCCACCATTCTTGCTAATTATACTTTTAAGGGTGGAATACCAAAGAAACTAGGAGATCCTGGAGTACCAACTATACCATGCTCCATTAAAAGAAATTATGTTAGAACTGCTTTATGTGATCTTGGAGCCGGTGTTATTGTTATGCCTCTCTCTTTATATCGTAGACTTGATTTGAATAAGTTGACACCTACTGAAATATCTTTGCAAATGGCTGATAAATCAACTGCTATACCTGTCGGTATTTATGAGGATGTGCCTGTTGTGGTTGCAAACGTTGCTATTTTAACAGACTTTGTTATTCTTGATATTCCCGAGGACGATAGTATGTCTATTATTCTTGGAAGACCTTTTTTGAATACCGCAGGGGCTGTTATTGATTGCAACAAAGGCAATGTAACTTTTCATATTAATGGAAATGAGCATACGATACACTTTCCGAGGAAACAGCCTCAAGTTCACAGTACTAATTCTATTGGAAAAATTCCATCAATTATTAT
Organism: Triticum dicoccoides; assembly: GCF_002162155.2. Classification (NCBI taxonomy): domain Eukaryota; kingdom Viridiplantae; phylum Streptophyta; class Magnoliopsida; order Poales; family Poaceae; genus Triticum; species Triticum dicoccoides. Next base: position 126,828,429 of record NC_041384.1, on the reverse strand, counting down.
TGGAGGTCTTGAATTTCCTCTTCCTGCTGTTAAGAAGAAATATGATATTGTTATTATTAGGGACATGCATATCCCCGTTGAGGTAACATAGTGTTATTCAAAATTTCTCCGGTTCCATGTTAGTCCGAATGAGTTCGTTAACAAGACTTGATCAACCTTGTTAGTGGATTCCTTTTGATGAGCATGAGATGGATGAAGTTAGAAAGCACAACTCTCTGTACCCTCCTTTAACTTTCTGTTATTTAGTTGAAATAAAGTAAAAATAGTATTTTTTTTGTCTGTTTTCTGATCCATGCAATAAAAAATACCCTGAAAATAAAAGTTCTCCAAATGCCCTGAAAATTAAATATGATTTTTTTCTGGAATATATAAGAATATCTGGCACTGAGAACACAGCAGGGGGAGCAAGCACCTGGCCATGAGGGTCCAGGGCGCGCCCCCTGCCTCATGGGCCCACGGTGGCTCCCCTCCACTTATTCCAGCTACCACACACTCCTTCTTCCTCCCACAAACATCACTAACCAGCTCAAACCCGAGTCCAAGCTCATTTTGCTGCCACTTTCGATCTCCTTGCTCAAGGCACCTCTCACAAAACTGCTTTGGGGGATTGTTCCTTGGTATGTGACTCCTCCAATGGTCCAATTAGTTTTTGTTCTAGTGCTTTATTCATTGCATATTTTTGCTGCTTAGGTGACCCTGTTCTTGAGCTTGCATGTTAAATCTTTGTGGTCAAAAGTAGGTTTGATGCATGATATTGCCTCTAGGCACTTGTAGGAATAGTAGCTATCAATATTGTTGAGTATGGTTCACTTTTATTTTGAAGTTACTAAAATTTCAGAAATTTTTTAGAGGAATAAATATGTTTAGGAAAATGTACCAAGGTGGTCCTTCAAAGAAGCAAGGACCCAGGCTCGCAATACACGATGCCGACGAAGAACCACCGAGGGAAGCTCAAGTGCGGGCTTGTGAATGGCCCTCAGTGGACTTTATGGATCGAGCAGGAATCAAGGAAGAATTTAACGCGTATGTGTGTAATGCCGATCTTGGGAGCTTCGAGGCAGATATGTGCCACCAGTACCACTATCTCACTGATTCCTTCATGAGAAGGTTTGAAGTTTCATCATCATGCAACTCCCAAACCGTCCTGTTTGATCTTTATGAAAATTCTTATACTATGGACTTAGAGGATTTTAACACTGCTTGCAAACTTCCACAGTGGGGCAGTCCTAATGAGCCCCGCAAATCTGAATTTAGAGATTTTCATGCTAGTATAACTGTAGGGGAATCTAGAGACATAACACAAGCTACCATAGGGGAGCATTCATTTTCCTGCTATACATTATTTTGCTCTCTTAATAGGTAGATGCATAAATGGTAAGGATGAAGCATGTCACATGTGTGTCCCTAATCTCAGTATTCTCAGGAGCTCTGTGTTAGGAGATAAACATTATAATCTGGGAGCCATTGTTGCACGCAGGTTGCATAATAATAGAATTAATGGAGATTTCTTTGGTAGAATTTATGCAACCCGATTAGCTAATTTTCTTAATATACCCATACGTGGGTATGATATTGAGTTGCCTCCTGTTTATTTAGATTATGAGGCCATAGTTCGTCATCAGTTTGTTGAGAGGAATGATCAGTTCCTCCAGTACCTACTAATCTTTGACAGACGACACACCTATCACATCGCTCTCCCTGCTACTACTTTCTTTGACTCTTAGGCAAAAGGGAGATATGTTATAACCAGGGAGGAGGCGGACGAGTATAAGAGGAGGGCGGAGATGGCCCGTCTCCAAGCGGTAGCTCATGAGGCAATAGCTGTTGCATCTCAGTATGACCCCAGCTACAACTTTGGATATCCGCCAGGCCAGCCGTGGCCATAGACCAACATAGGCCAAAAGCCTAAGCTTGGGGGAGTACGTATTTCTCACTAACATTACATTCATGTTCACACACTCATTGCTAGTTGTCGGTGCTCATACTTTTTCATTGTATCATCCATGCTAGTTTATTTTCCTTTTTATGCTTTCTTCTTGTGTGTTTAATAAACCTTAAGAAAAAAAATTAGTTGTAGCTTTTAATTAGTTTACTTTCTATGCGTGTAGTAGTAATTAAAAAGAAAACCCAAAAATATTTCTTGTTCTTCTTTTGCTTGTTGGGAGCTTTCCCATGTAAATAGTTTTTATTTCTTCTCTTTTCTTTGGGGGTCGATAGGAGAGGACCATAATGAAAATGTTAAAGTGGCTCTTATATGCATTACCGTTGATCTGACAAAGAGCCCATATTACTGTGTCTTCTCTCTTGAATTGAATGCCTGCAGATTCCAGCTTAGTCCAATGCACGTGCACTATTATTATTATTATCCACACTATTTGGTCGTGCAAGTGAAAGGCAATAATGATGATTATATGATGAACTTATTGAGATGAGAAAAGATGGTATGAACTCAACCTCTCTTGTTTTTATAAATATGATTAGTTCATCGTTCCTGATTCAGCCTATTATAAACATGTTTGCAATGACAATTAGAGATTATAGCTGCTTATGCCATGCTTAATTAGCTAGGAGCTTATAATGGTTTACCTTGTGTGCCAACATGCTATTAAAATGGTTGTGATGTGGTATGATAGGGTGGTATCCTCTTTTGAACGATTCGAGTGGCTTGACTTGGCACATGTTCATGCATGTAGTTGAAACAAAATCAACATAATTTGTGCTAGGGGTTATGACCGAAGTCGAGGCCCTCAAAAGGGCTGTTGCCGAGGCCGAGGAGAAGGCGGCCGCGGAGCAGACTCTTCGTGAGAAACACGAGCCCAGAGTTATTAAAGCTGATCAGGAGCTGCAAGAGGCCGTAAGTAAATGCGAGACCTTGGAGTAGAGTTTAATGGAGAAAGAGTCCGAATTCGCCAAGGCGCGCCAAGCCACGAGCGATGCCCGGGGGGGAAACCCAAAGCGCCCTGCAGGGGATCCAAGAGGCGAGAAAGATCGCGGCAGGTAAGGCTTTTCCCATGTAAAGCAAGTATTTGAAGGGAAAATTATGTTTCTGATTCTGAATCCAGACTTCGCAGGTGTATTTGCTGAGCTACCTTGCAGCATATCAGATGCCGTCTAATTCTACCGAGCCAAAGAAAGGAACACCGTGGATAAGCTCTTCTGGTCGCAATATTTGGCGCCGAATTATCCGGTGCCTCTTGCCGATCAACTGAAACAGCTGATTGAACTGCATAAGGTGGTGGAACTAGCCATGAAGGATATGGTTATCCGGCTATGGCATGTCGAGCCGATTCCAAGCAGCTACTTTGGGCTCGTGAGGCGGCTTGTAAGCGCTTGCCCTCGACTTGACGTCATCAAGCGGTCGGTCTATATAGAAGGAGGGCGAATGGCCTTCGCCTGCGCAAAGGTGCACTGGGGGAGATGGATGCCGAAAAGCTGGTGACCGGGGGACCCCCAGAGGGGAAGGAGCACCGCAAGCCCGAAGTGTATTATAAAAGTGTCCTGAAAGGATCCTACCTTGCAGCGGAGCTATGCGCCAAGGACATTATATTTCCATGAGTGCCAATCATGTTGTCCTTTGTAATATTGAACGAGGTCGTTTATATTTTGCCTGTTATATAAAAGTTTACCCTCCTGTGCGACCGTTTTTATGTTAAACCTGAGAGTTGGCCAGTCGTTGGCTTCTTCCCCCACGTAAGAAGTACGGGGGTGTTCGAGATAAACCTGAGCACTCTTTATCCCAGTTTTGGGTCCTCCGAAGGAGGTGCTCAGCACAACGAACCAGGCAATCGGACTATAGGGCTTTATCACTCTCACTTAGCCATAGGAACTTTAGTATGGTCGGCGCAGCCCCTTGTGTTCGAAAAACCGTACTAGGGGCTCTATAAGCACCTGATCGGAGAAAAAACCAATCCATCGCATGCTGCATTGGTTATGGCATTATGCAGGAGAAATCCTTAAAGATTTTGTGACCGCTTGAACAGTTGACCAACTCTCGCCGAATCATGACAGTTAGTTTTCGGCTTTCTCTACTGAGTTGCTCGTCCGGAAGAACCGGGACACAATCGCAGTAGTTCTCCTAGTGCTACCTTAGCCGATATAGGGGAACGTAAGGTACCAAAACATGGGAGCCGAGCAAACCCAACTATTGATCCAAGACATGATTCGGAGCTAATGCATATAATGCTATTGGTTCGGGGTGCCAAACATCCATGAAGGTGTTCGGACTTTTATTGCCGTGTTACGGGAAAAATGAAGCCCCTGGCATATTTAAGGCATATCGCTATGTACGGATGCCACTTGACAAAATGATTTCGATAAGAAATAATCGGCAGGTCAACGTCATATAAATTCACATGTTGTATTTTGAATAATACATCTAAGCGTATGGGTATGAGTAATGTGGTAAAAAAGGAGTTGTAATAGCAGAACGTGCTGTGGCCAGGGGGAGAGGTTGAGTGCGGATCCGTAATATAGCCGGTCGGTCACTGCGGGGAGTGTCTAAGGATTCCCTGACACGTTCAAGCTGCCTCCGTGGAATCCGTCCTGGTCGGTGCAAAGGTTAACATGCGAAGGAAATATAAGAAATGTATATGTGCCGGAGGGCGGTTGAACCGCTGAGTCCGGCCTGTTGTGGCCTTCGCCGGAGTGTTTAGTTGAGCTCTGGACGAGCCAGGGTATCCTTCAGCGAAGTAGTTCGGAGCCCCTTGACGGTGTCTGGGAGCCTAGACATCAACTCTAGGTTCGACTGCAATGTGCTGCTCGTTGTTTCTGCTGCTACGACAGTGGTGTATTTATTGGTGCCGAAAGAAGGTTCGGCCTTGCCATGAACCGTGATGACGCCGCGTGGACCGGTCATCTTGAGCTTATGGTAGGCATAATGTGGCACCGCGCTGAATCTAGCAAACGCGGTTCGCCCGAGCAATGCTTGATAGTCACTGCGGAAAGGAGCGATTCCGAAGATTAACTCTTCGATACGGTAATTTTCTGGTGATTCGAAGATTACCTCGAGGGCAATGGAGCCTTTTGCCCTCCTGTGTTCAGTGATCTGGGTTCTTCGTCGCTATCGTTGCATTGAGGCCCCTCTTCGTCTTTGGCGCCTGCCTTGCCGTCTTGTTTGAAGACCCAGCATTCTCTATTGGTATGGGTGGCTGGCGTTTCTAGGGTGCCGTGAATTTGGCTGGTGATCGAGTATGCGGTCTAGACTGGATGGACCCGGATTTTTATTTTTGGGTGGCCCTTTCTGCTGGCCGGATTTTGAGCCCCTGAACCCGGCATTAACTGCCGTATTTTCGGCGTTTTCACCATATTTGCGGCGCTTGTGTTTGTTGCGTCGTGGTTTGCCATTGCTATCCCTGGCTTCTGATATGCCAGGTTTGTTTGCTGTATTGGTACTATGAGCCAACCAGCTATCTTCGCCTGCACAAAAGCGGGCCATAAGTGTCGTGAGGGCTGCCATGGATTTTGGCTTCTCTTAGCCGAGGTGCCGGGCAAGCCATTCGTCACGGATATTATGCTTAAATGCCGCTAAGGCCTCTACATCCAGACAGTCGACAACTTGATTCTTCTTGGTTAGGAACCGGGTCCAGAATTTCCTGGCTGATTCCCCTGGCTGCTGAGTTATATGACTTAAATCATCAGCGTCCGGCGGTCGCACATAAGTTCCCTGGAAATTTTCCAGGAATGTCTCTGCCAGGTTCTCCCAACTTCCGATGGAGTTTGCCGGCAAGCTGTTGAGCCAATGCCGAGCCGGCCCTTTGAGTTTTAGCGGGAGATACTTGATGGTGTGTAGGTCATCCCCGTGGGACATGTGAGTGTGGAGGAAGAAGTCTTCTATCCAACCGCGGGGTCTGTAGTGCCATCGTATGATTCGATGTTTATGGGTTTAAACCCTTCTGGGAATTAGTGATCCATTACTTCGTCAGTGAAGCATAAGGGGTGTGCGGTGCCTCTATGCCGGGCTATATCCCGACGTGGTTCATGCGAGTCTCGTCTGCCGTGTTCAGCTCGGCCGGATTTGCTCTTAGTGTATCCGGCGTGACAATCATCGTCGAGTGTTGGTGCGCGCCCCCGTGATCTGTAGATCGATCTTACATGTTTTGCCTTGTTTTCCAATATGTCTCGCAGGTCCCGCGTGTTGCCCCGAGCCTTTTGTATTTTGTTTGATTGGCGGCGGGGTGCGAGCTGTATTTTGGGCTGAAATGCCTGTCTGTCTCGGCCACGAGGTGGCCCGTCAGCCGGATCATACGCTGGTGATGTGGGTTTCAATGCTTCCTCCTCGAGGTGAGGTAGCAACCTGCACTTTGGATAACTCTTGGTTTGGGGCTCGAGTTCATATTCCTCGGCCGCAAGGACTTCGGTCCATCTATTTGCTAGCAAATCTTGATCAGCTCGAAGCTATTGCTTCTTTTTCTTCAAGCTATTTGATGTGGCCATAAGCCAGCGCTTGAAGCGATCCTGCACGACGGGATCCTCAGGCACGATAAATTCTTCATCGCCGAGGCTCACCTCGTCTTCGGAGAGAGGTGTCTAATTGTCCTCCTCCGATTCTCCATCTGCTGCCCGCTCTGGACGGCTAGCTTGTTCACCCTCCCGCTCTAAATCGTGCTGGAGGGGATTGTTGTTGTCTTCGGCACTACCCAGAGTGTTATTGTCTTTTGTGCCGGTATCACTACTTTTGATGGGCGGGACTTAGAGCGGCGCCGCTGACGTTGGTGCTTGGGTTGCTTCTTGGAGGGGTCATCCTCCGCTGTCTCGTCGCCATTGCCTTCTTTGGGGGTGTCCACCATGTATATATCATATGATGAGGTGGCGGCCCAACGCCCGATGGGCGGTGGTTCATGTTCGTCTCCTGCATCGTCGTCCATACCGTCAATGTCTTCGGAGTCGAAGTCGAGCATGTCGGTTAAGTCATCGACAGTGGCTACTAAATGGGTGGTGGGTGGGGAGCGAATTTCTTCGTCGTCCGCATCCCATTCTGGCCGGACATAGTTCGGCTAAGGTTCTCCTGACAAGGAGAGGGACCTTAATGAATTAAGCACATCACCGAAAGGTGAGTGCTGAAAGATATCCGCGGAGGTGAACTCCATGATCGGTGCCCAATCAAATTCGATAGGCACGAACGCAGACGGCTCGGAGTCCATGGCCGGAGATGAATCCAGTGGCTCAGCAACACTGCTCTCGTAAGGGGTGAAGTCAGTATCCGGCGCTATCGCTACTGAGAGTGCGGCCTCCATGGCGGGGTCTATCCGCCCGTCCTCGGATGGCGCAATTTGCTCTGGATTGAAGGCCGGAGTAGTTGCAGGTGTGATCTCCCGAACACTGTCTGACGGCAGACCTAAATCATGCTTGTCGTGACTGTGCGGCGTACTTGACATAGGCTTGAATCCGTTGAAGATCAAGTCTCCGAGGATGTCGGCAGTGTAGTTTAAGTTTCTGAACCTGACCTGATGGCCAGGGGCGTAGCTCTCGATTTGCTCCAGATGGCAAAGCGAGTTGGCCCGCAGTGCGAAGCCGCCGAATACAAAGATCTATCCGGGGAGGAAAACCTTGCCCTGGACCGCATTGTTACCGATGATCGAAGGAGCCATCAAGCCTTATGGTGACGGCACAGTGGAACTCTCAATGAAAGCACCAATGTCGGTGTCAAAACCGGCGGATCTCAGGTAGGGGCCCCCGAACTGTGTGTCTAAGGCGGATGGTAACAGGAGGCGGGGGACACAATGTTTACCTAGGTTCGGGCCCTCTTAATGGAGGTAATACCCTACTTCCTGCTTGATTGATCTTGATGATATGAGTATTACAAGAGTTGATCTACCACGAGATCGTAGAGGCTAAACCCTAGAAGCTAGCCTATGGTATGATTGTCATTGTCCTATGGACTAAACCCTCTGGTTTATATAGGCATCGGAGGGGGCTAGGGTTACACAAAGTCGGTTACAAAGGAGGAGATCTACATATCCGTATTGCCAAGCTTGCCTTCGACGCCAAGGAAAGTCCCATCCGGACATGGGACGAAGTCTTCAATCTTGTGTCTTCATAGTCCAACAGTCCGGCTGTCCGGAGACCCCCTAATCTAGGACTCCCTCAGGCACCTCTACAAATCCCTGCTTCCCTCTGAGAAGGGCATATCCATTTACTTTTATGTTGAGTCATTGTGACACCAGGATAATTAAGCTACAGTAACACTCTACTAACGATGCCACATCACCACGATTACTATTGTTAGTTTCACGGTGATTCAAATCTTGTTCGAATTCAAAAATCAAAATCAAGTCAGCCAATAAAAGTTTTCAACTAATAAAACTAAAATGTTCGAAATGTAGAAAATAAATCATAGATGATTATGGTGCTGAAACCACATTTTAATAAATTATTTAAATGCACTAAATTAAATAAAAGAAAAATGAAAAACAAAACAAACTAAAATGTAACCCCCATGTCCACTAGGCCGCTAGGCCCATATGGTCCCAGCCAGACTAGACAGGCCGGCCCACCCGCGCGCCTCTGGCCTACTTAGGCCGACCACCCCCCACTAACCCTAACCCCCACCCGAACCCCCACTCCCCCCACGTCGCCACTCCCTCTCGCCCCCTCCCGATCCAATCTGGATCGGGGCGAAGACCCCCACTTCCCCTCGCTACTCGCTCCCCTCCTCTCGGAGCGCCCGCGCCCGAGGACAGTCGCCGCCCGCTGGCGCCGAGCGCCACCCTCCGGCCTCCTCCTCACGGTTTCCTTTCGTCGCGCCTTCGTCCTCCTCCACGGCGTCGCCTCGCTGGACGCCCACCGCCGACCTCCGTTGCCGAACGCCATCGTGGATCCCCGCCGTCTCGACGCCGCCCGACATCGCCCCGCCGTCGCCGGACCACCCCAAACTGCCTCGAGCCCGCTGCCTTCCCCCTGCAGCTCATATGTGAGGAACCCCGTCCTATCCGCCTTTCCCTCCTCCCGTATGGTCACTGACTGCCACTCACGCGCATGTGCCAGCTCCCCCACGGCGCCCTCCTGCTCTGGCCGTCGAGGCCCATGCTCGCCGTGGCCTCGCCCTGCACCATCGCCTCTCACTCCCTGCGCCCGGTTCGCGCACCGGCCTCCCCCCGCACGTCACTGGCCATGCCCCGATGCCTCCCGTGCTCTCCTATCATGGCCGCGTCTTGGCAGGCCCCTGCCGCCGCTCTTCCCCCTGCTGTGTAGCCCCGCTGCTGCTGCTCCGCTACCAGTGCCGCTCGCCGCGCGTCCGCGTCATTCCGCCACCGCATCGTCGTGCCGCACCGGCCCGCCCGCGCCACCCCGCTTCGATCCGTCGCCGTGGCCGACGCCCCACTAGGTGGCCACGGGTGCACGCCCGGGCGCCCATTACCCGCGAGTACCCACGCCCGATAGGCCCCTCTAGGCCACAGACACGTGGGGCCCGTCCCTGTGAGACGTTTTAAAAAAAAGAGATAAAAAAATTAATAAATAATAATAATTAATTGATTAATTAAGTTAATTAATCCTAATTAACTAATGTAATTAACTAGTTAGTTTAATTAAACAGTAATTAGATTAGTTAAAACCTAATTAGACTAAACAGTCAATGACGAACGGGACCCACATGTCAGGTTGACCAGGTCAACTGCTGATGTCATGCTGACGTCATGATGACGTCAGCAAACACTGTTCTAGATAATGTTGATTTAAATAATTAAATAAATCCTGAAATTGATTTAAATCTTTTGAAATTAATATAAAATAAACCGTAGCTCGGATGGAAAAACTTTATACATGAAAGTTGCTCAGAACGACGAGACAAATCCGATACGCAACCCGTTCATCCGCCACACATCCCTAGCATAGCGAACACGCAACTTTCACCCTCCAGTTCATCTGTCCAAAAATGCGAAACAGCAGGAATACTTTCCCGGATGTTTCCCCCCTTCATCGATACCACCTCTTACCGTGTTAGGGCACCCCTAGCACCGTTACTTGTCATGCCATGCATTTGTTTGCATTATATTCGTTGTTTCTTCCCCCTCTTCTCTCGCTAGACACCGAGACCGACGCCGCTGCTACCCAGTATGACTACGGTGTTGACGACCCCTCTCTCTTGCCAGAGCAACCAGGCAAGCCCCCCTTTGATCACCAGATATCGAAGACTCTTCTCTCTACTGCTTGCATTAGAGTAGTGTAGCATGTTACTACTTTCCGTTAATCCTATTCCGATGCATAGCCTGTCATTGTTGCTCCAGCTGTTGATACCTTACCTGAATCCTAAATGCTTAGTATAGGATGCTAGTTTACCATCAGTGGCCCTACATTCTTGTCTGTCTGCCATGCTATACTATCGGGCCGTGATCACTTGGGAGGTGGTCACGGGTATATGCTTATACATAATATATGATACTTGTGGTGATTAAAGTCGGGTTGGCTCGTAGGAGTACCCGCGAGTGATTCCGATGTTGGGGGCTGAAGGGGCAGGTGGTTCCATCCCGGTAGAGGTGGGCCTGAGTTCCCGAAGGCCCTCGACTGTTACTTTGTGGCGGAGCGACATGGCAGGTTGAGACCACCTAGGAGAGAGGTGGGCCTGGCCCTGGTCGGTGTCCGTGGTTATTTCAAAATAACACGCTTAACGAGATCTTGGTATTTGATCTGAGTCTGGCTACTGGCCTATACGCACTAACCATCTACGCGGGGACATTTATGGGCACTCGACGTCGTGGTATCAGCCGAAGCCTTTGTGACGTCAGCGACTGAGCGGCGCGCGCCTGGTTGGACCGCGTAACGCAACTTCCTTTGTAATGGAGGTTGCTAGGTCTGCTCACCGGTCGCGTACGCAACATGCAGGTGTGCAATGGGTGACGGGCCCAGACCCATGCGCCATAGGATTTAGACCGGCGTGCTGACCTCTCTGTTGTGCCTAGGTAGGGCTGTGATGTGTTGATCTTCCGAGGCCGGGCATGACCCAGGAAAGTGTGTCCGGCCAAATGGGATCGAGCGTGTTGGGTTATGTGGTGCACCCCTACAGGGAAGTTAATCTATTCGAATAGCCGTGATCTTCGGTAATAGGACGGCTTGGAGTTGTACCTTGACCTTATGACAACTAGAACCGGATACTTAATAAAACACACCCTTCCAAGTGCCAGATACAACCGGTGATCGCTCTCTCACAGGGCGACGAGGGGAGGATCATCGGTTAGGATTATGCTATGCGATGCTACTTGGTGAACTTACCATCTACTCTCTTCTTCTGCTACAAGATGGAGGTTACCAGAAGCGTAGTCTTTGATAAGGACTAGCTATCCCCCTCTTATTCCGGCATTCTGCCGTTCAGTCTAGATATGATACCCTTATTCCATTTGATACCATTGCATACATATGTAGTGTAGCTCCTTGCTTGCGAGTACTTGGGATGAGTACTCACGGTTGCTTTGCTCCCTCTCCCCCCCCCCCTTTCTTTACCCGATTGCTGCGACCAGACGATGGAGCTCAGGAGCCAGACGCCACTGTCGATGGCAACTACTACTACTCGGGAGGTGCCTACTGCTACGTGCAGCCCCCTGACGACGACCAGGAGTAGTTTAGGTGGATCCCAGGCAGGAGGCCTGCGCCTCTTTCGATCTGTATCCCAGTTTGTGCTAGCCTTCTTAAGGCAAACTTGTTTAACTTATGTCTGTACTCAGATATTGTTGCTTCCGCTGACTCGTCTATGATCGAGCTCTTGTATTCGAGCCCTCGAGGCCCCTGGCTTGTAATATGATGCTTGTATGACTTATTTTATTTGTAGAGTTGTGTTGTGATATCTTTGTTGGAAATATGCCCTAGAGGCAATAATAAAAGTGTTATTATTATATTTCCTTGTTCATGATAATTGTATTTTATTCATGCTATAACTGTATTATCCGGAAATCGTAATACACGTGTGAATACATAGACCACAATATGTCCCTAGTGAGCCTCTAGTTGACTAGCTCGTTGTGATCAACGGATAGTCATGGTTTCCTGACTATGGACATTGGATGTCGTTGATAACGGGATCACATCATTAGGAGAATGATGTGATGGACAAGACCCAATCCTAAGCATAGCACAAAGATCGTGTAGTTCGTTTGCTAGAGCTTTGCCAATGTCAAGTATCTCTTCCTTTGACCATGAGATCGTGTAACTCCTGGATACCGTAGGAGTGCTTTGGGTGTATCAAACGTCACAACGTAACTGGGTGACTATAAAGGTGCACTACAGGTATCTCCGAAAGTATCTATTGTTTTATGCGGATCGAGACTGGGATTTGTCACTCCGTGTAAACGGAGAGGTATCTCTGGGCCCACTCGGTAGGACATCATCATATGCGCAATGTGACCAAGGAGTTGATCACGGGATGATGTGTTACGGAACGAGTAAAGTGACTTGTCGGTAATGAGATTGAACAAGGTATTGGTATACCGACGATCGAATCTCGGGCAAGTAAAATACCGCTAGACAAAGGGAATTGTATACGGGATCGATTGAGTCCTTGACATCGTGGTTCATCCGATGAGATCATCGTGGAACATGTGGGAGCCAACATGGGTATCCAGATCCCGCTGTTGGTTATTGACCGGAGAACGTCTCGGTCATGTCTGCATGTCTCCCGAACCCGTAGGGTCTACACACTTAAGGTTCGATGACGCTAGGGTTATAAAGGAAGCTTGTATGTGGTTACCGAATGTTGTTCGGAGTCCCGGATGAGATCTCGGACGTCACGAGGAGTTCCGGAATGGTCCGGAGGTAAAGATTTATAAATAGGAAGTCCTGTTTCGGCCATCGGGACAAGTTTCGGGGTCATCGGTATTGTACCGGGACCACCGGAAGGGTCCCGGGGGCCCACCGGGTGGGGCCACCTGCCCCGGGGGGCCACATGGGCTGTAGGGGGTGCGCCTTGGCCTACATGGGCCAAGGGCACCAGCCCCAAGAGGCCCATGTGCCTAGGGAACCCTAGAGGGAAGAGTCCTCAAGGGGGAAGGCACCTCCGAGGTGCCTTGGGGAGGATGGACTCCTCCCCCCCCTCTTGGCCGCCGCACCAGATGCCATCTGGAGGCTGGCCGCCGCCCCTTGGGGTGAGAAACCCTAAAGGGGGTGCAGCCCTCCCCTTCCCCTATATATATGAGGCCTAGGGGCTGCCCATAACACGTGATTTGATCTCTCGTTGGTGCAGCCCTGCCCCTCTCCCTCCTCCTCTTCTCCCATGGTGCTTGGCGAAGCCCTGCTGGATTGCCACGCTCCTCCATCACCACCACGCCGTTGTGCTGCTGTTGGATGGAGTCTTCCTCAACCTCTCCCTCTCTCCTTGCTGGATCAAGGCGTGGGAGACGTCACCGGGCTGTACGTGTGTTGAACGCGGAGGTGCCGTGCGTTGGGCACTTGATCATCGGTGATCTGAATCATGACGAGTACGACTCCATCAACCCCGTTCACTTGAACGCTTCCGCTTAGCGATCTACAAGGGTATGTAGATGCACTCTCCTTCTACTCATTGCTGGTCTCTCCATAGATAGATCTTGGTGACGCGTAGAAAATTTTTTGAAGTTCTGCTACGTTCCCCAACAGTGGCATCATGAGCTAGGTCTATTGCGTAGATTCTTTGCACGAGTAGAACACAAAGTAGTTGTGGGCGTTGATGTTGTTCAATATGCTTACCATTACTAGTCCAATCTTGTTTCGACGGTATTGTGGGATGAAGCGGCCCGGACCGACCTTACACGTACTCTTACATGAGACAGGTTCCACCAATTGACATGCACTTGGTGCATAAGGTGGCTAGCGGGTGCCAGTCTCTCCCACTTTAGTCGGAACGGATTCGATGAAAAGGGTCCTTATGAAGGGTAAATAGCAATTGGCATATCACGTTGTGGTCTTGCGTAGGTAAGAAACGTTCTTGCTAGAAACCCATAGCAGCCACGTAAAACATGCAACAACAATTAGAGGACGTCTAACTTGTTTTTGCAGGGTATGCTATGTGATGTGATATGGCCAAGAAGAATGTGATGAATGATATGTGATGTATGAGATTGATCATGTTCTTGTAATAGGATTCACGACTTGCATGTCGATGAGTATGACAACCGGCAGGAGCCATAGGAGTTGTCTTTATTTATTGTATGACCTGCGTGTCATTGAAGAACGCCATGTAAACTACTTTACTTTATTGCTAAACGCGTTAGTCATAGAAGTAGAAGTAGTCGTTGGCGTGACAACTTCATGAAGACACGATGATGGAGATCATGGTGTCGTGCCGGTGACGATGATGATCATGGAGCCCCGAAGATGAAGATCAAAAGGAGCAAAATGATATTGGCCATATCATGTCACTATTTGATTGCATGTGATGTTTATCATGTTTATGCATCTTGTTTGCTTAGGATGACGGTAGTAAATAAGATGATCCCTTACAAATCAAGAAGTGTTCTCCCCTAACTATGCACCGTTGCTACAGTTCGTCGCTTCTAAGCACCACGTGATGATCGGGTGTGATGGATTCTTACGTTCACATACAACGGGTGTAAGACAGTTTTACACAGCGAAAACACTTAGGGTTAACTTGACGAGCCTAGCATGTGCAGACATGGCCTCGGAACACGGAGACCGAAAGGTCGAGCATGAGTCGTATGGTAGATACGATCAACATGAAGATGTTCACCGATGATGACTAGTCCGTCTCACGTGATGATCGGACACGGCCTAGTTGACTCGGATCATGTGATCACTTAGATGACCAGAGGGATGTCTATCTAAGTGGGAGTTCATAAGATGAACTTAATTATCCTGAACATAGTCAAAAGACCTTTTGCAAATTATGTCGTAAGCTCGCGCTTTAGTTCCATTGTTTAGATATGTTCCTAGAGAAAATATAGTTGAAAGTTGATAGTAGCGATTATGCGATCAGTAGAAAGCTTATGTCCTTAATGCACCGCTCAGTGTGCTGAACCCCAACGTCGTTTGTCGATGTTGCGAACATCGGACATACACGTTTTGATAACTACGTGATAGTTCAATTAAATGGTTTAAGTAGAGGCACCAAAGACGTTTTCGAAACGTCGCGGAACATATGAGATGTTTCGAGGGCTGAAATTGGGATTTCAGGCTCGTGCCCACGTCAAGAGGTATAAGACCTCCGACAATTTTCTTAGCCTACAAACTAAGGGAGAAAAGCTCAATCGTTGAGCTTGTGCTCAGATTGTCTGAGTGCAACAATCACTTGAATCGAGTGGGAGTTGATCTTCCAAATGAGATAGTGATGTTTCTCCAAAGTCATTGCCACCAAGCTGCTAGAGCTTCGTGGTTAACTATAACATATCAGGGATAGATATGATGATCCTTGAAATATTCATGATGTTTGACACCGCGAAAGTAGAAATCAAGAAGGAGCATCAATTGTTGATGGTTGGTGAAACCACTAGTTTCAAGAAGGGCAAGGGAACAAAGGGATACTTCATGAAACGGCAAATCAGCTGCTGCACCAATGAAGAAACCCGAGGTTGAACCCAAACCCGAGACTAAGTGCTTCTGTAATAAGGGGAACAACCACTGGAGCAGGATTACCCTAGATACTTGGTAGATGAGAAGGCTGGCAAGGTCGATAGAAGTATATTGGATATACATTATGTTAATGTGTACTTTACTAGTACTCCTAGTAGCACCAGGGTATTAGATACCGGTTCGGTTGCTAAGTGTTAGTAACTCGAAATAAAAGCTACGGAATAAAATGGAGACTAGCTAAAGGTGAGCTGACGATACGTGTTGGAAGTGTTTCCAAGTTTGATGTGATCTAACATCGCACGCTCCCTCTACCATCAAGATTAGTATTAAACCTGAATAAGTGCTCTTGCACCTAAAGGAATGGTTTATTGAATTTTGATCGTAGGGATACACATTTTCATGCCAAAAGATATAAGATAGTAATGATAGTACCACTTACTTGTGGCACTGCCATGTAAGTCATAATGGTATAAAACGCATGAAGAAGCTCCATGTTGATGGATCTTTGGACTCACTCATTTTTGAAAAGTTTGAGACATGCGAACCATGTCTATTGGTATATATGCATGAAGAAACTCCATGCAAATGGACCGTTTGAACTCACTTGATTTTGAATCACTTGAGATATGCAAATCATACCACTTAGGCAAGATGACTGAAAAGCCTCGGTTTCAGTAAAATGGAACAAGATAGCAACTTATTGGAAGCAACACATTTTGATGTGTGCAGTCCAATGAGTGTTGAGGCATGCAGTGAATATCGTTATGTTCTTACTTCACAGATGATTCGAGTAGATGTTGAGAATATTTACTTGATGAAACACAAGTCTGAATTATTGAATGGTTCAAATAATTTCAGAGTGAAGTAGAAGATCATTGTGACAAGAGGATAAAATGTCTGTGATACAATCATAGAGATGAATATCTGAATTACGAGTTTGGCACATAATTAAGACATTGTGGAAATAGTTTCACAACTAATACAGCCTGGAACACCATACTGTGATGATGTGTCCGAACATCATAACTGCACCCTATTGGATATGATGCATACCATGATGTCTCTTATCGAATTACCACTATCGTTCATGGGTTAGGCATTAGAGACAACCACATTCACTTTAAATAGGGCACCACATAATTCCGTTGAGACGACACCGTTTGGAGAAACCTAAGTTGTCGTTTCTTAAAGGTTTGGGGCTACGACGCTTATGTGAAAAAGTTTCAGGCTAATAAGCTAGAACCCAAAGCGGATAAATGCATCTTCATAGGACACCCAAAACAGTTGGGTATATCTCCTAATTCAGATCCGAAAGCAATAAAGGATTGTTTCTTGAATCGGGTCCTTTCTCGAGGAAAAGTTTCTCTCAAAAGAATTGAGTGGGAGGATGGTGGAGACTTGGTATGGTTATTGAACCATCACTTCAACTAGTGTGTAGCAGGGCACAGGAAGTTGTTCCTGTGGTACCTACACCAATTGAAGTAGAAGCTTATGATAGTGATCATGAAACTTCGGATCAAGTCACTAATGAACCTCGTAGGATGACAAGGACACGTACTACTTCGAAGTGGTACGGTGATCCTGTCTTGAAGATCATGTTGCTAGACAACAATGAACCTACGAGCTATGGACAAGCGATGGTGGGCCCAAATTCCGACAAATGGTTAGGAGCCATAAAATCCAAGAACGGATCCATGGACTTTGGTGGACTTGCCCGATGAACGGCAAGCCATTAAGATATATGGATCTTTAAGAAGAAGACGGACGTGGATGGTAATGTCACCGTCTATGAGGCTCGACTTGTGGCGAAGAGTTTTTCACAAGTTCAAGGAGTTGACTACGATGAGATTTTCTCATCCGTAGCGATGCTTAAGTCCGTCGGAATCATGTTAGCATTAGCTGCATTTATGAAATCTGGCAGACGGATGTCAAAACGAGTTTCCTTACCAGTTTTCGTGAGGAAAGGTTGTATGTAATACAATCAGAAAGTTTTTGTCGATCCTAAGGATGCTAAAAGGTATGCTAGCTCCAGCGATCCTTCTAAGGACTGGAGTGAGCATCTCGGAGTTGGAATGTATGCTTTGATGATGATCAAAGATTTTGGATTTATACAAAGTTTATAAGAAACTTGTACTTCCAAAGAAGTGAGTGGGAGCACTATAGAATTTCTTGTGAGTATATGTTGTTGACATATTGTTGATCAGAAATGACGTAGAATTTCTGGAAAGCATATAGGGTTATTTCGAAAGTGTTTTTCAATGGAAAGCCTGGATTAAGCTGCTTGAGCATTGAGCATCAAGATCTATAAGGATAGATCAAAACGCTTAATGGTACTTTCAAATGAGCACATACCTTGACATGATCTTGAAGGTATTCAAGATGGATCAGTCAAAGAAGAAGTTCTTGCCTGAGTTGTAAGGTACGAAGTTAAGACTTAAAGCTCGACCATGGCAGAATAGAAAGGACGAAGGTCGTCTCCTATGCTTAAGACATAGGCTCTATAGTATGCTATGCTGTGTACCGCACCTGAAGTGTGCCTTGCCGTGAGTCAGTCAAGGGGTACAAGAGTGATCCAAGAATGGCTCACAGGACAGCGGTCAAAGATATCCTTAGTAACTAGTGGACTAAGGAATTTTCTCGATTATGGAGGTGGTAAAAGAGTTCGTCGTAAAGGTTACGACGATGCAAGCTTGACACCTGTCCGGATAGCTCTGAGTAGAGAGACCGGATACATATTATGGAGCAATAATTTAGAATAGCTCCAAGTAGAACAGTTGTTTGGAATAGCTCCAAATAGAGCGTGGTAGCTGCATCTAGGAGATGACATAGAGATTTGTAAAGCACACACGGATCTGAAAGGTTTAGACCCGTTGACTAAAACCTCTCTCACAAGCAACATGATCAAACATAAAACTCATTGAGTGTTAATCACATAGTGATGTGAACTAGACTACTGACTCTAGTAAACTCTTGGGTATTAGTCACATGGCGATGTGACCTGTGAGTGTTAATCACATGGCGATGTGAACTAGATTATTGACTCTAGTGCAAGTGGGAGACTGTTGGAAATATGCCCTAGAGGCAATAATAAAAGTGTTATTATTATATTTCCTTGTTCATGATAATTGTCTTTTATTCATGCTATAACTGTATTATCCGGAAATCGTAATACACGTGTGAATACATAGACCTCAATATGTCCCTAGTGAGCCTCTAGTTGACTAGCTCGTTGTGATCAACAGATAGTCATGGTTTCCTGGCTATGGACATTGGATGTCGTTGATAACGGGATCACATCATTAGGAGAATGATGTGATGGACAAGACCCAATCCTAAGCCTAGCACAAAGATCGTGTAGTTCGTTTGATAGAGCTTTGCCAATGTCAAGTATCTCTTCCTTTGACCATGAGAGCGTGTAACTCCTGGATACCGTAGGAGTGCTTTGGGTGTATCAAACGTCACAACGTAACTGGGTGACTATAAAGGTGCACTACATGTATCTCCGAAAGTATCTATTGTTTTATGCGGATCGAGACTGGGATTTGTCACTCCGTGTAAACGGAGAGGTATCTCTGGGCCCACTCGGTAGGACATCATCATATGCGCAATGTGACCAAGGAGTTGATCACGGGATGATGTGTTACGGAACGAGTAAAGTGACTTGCCGGTAACGAGATTGAACAAGGTATTGGTATACCGACGATCGAATCTCGGGCAAGTAAAATACCGCTAGACAAAGGGAATTGTATACGGGATCGATTGAGTCCTTGACATCGTGGTTCATCCGATGAGATCATCATGGAACATGTGGGAGCCAACATGGGTATCCAGATCCCGCTGTTGGTTATTGACCGGAGAACGTCTCGGTCATGTCTGCATGTCTCCCGAACCCGTAGGGTCTACACACTTAAGGTTCGATGACGCTAGGGTTATAAAGGAAGCTTGTATGTGGTTACCGAATGTTGTTCGGAGTCCCGGATGAGATCCCGGACGTCACGAGGAGTTCCGGAATGGTCCGGAGGTAAAGATTTATATATAGGAAGTCCTGTTTCGGCCATCGGGACAAGTTTCGGGGTCATCGGTATTGTACCGGGACCACCGAAAGGGTCCCGGGGGCCCACCGGGTGGGGCCACCTGCCCCGGGGGGCCACATGGGCTGTAGGGGGTGCACCTTGGCCTACATGGGCCAAGGGCACCAGCCCCAAGAGGCCCATGCGCCTAGGGAACCCTAGAGGGAAGAGTCCTCAAGGGGGAAGGCACCTCCGAGGTGCCTTGGGGAGGATGGACTCCCCCCCCCCTCTTGGCCGCCGCACCAGATGCCATCTGGAGGCTGGCCGCCGCCCCTTGGGGTGAGAAACCCTAAAGGGGGCGCAGCCCTCCCCTTCCCCTATATATATGAGGCCTAGGGGCTGCCCATAACACGTGATTTGATCTCTCGTTGGTGCAGCCCTGCCCCTCTCCCTCCTCCTCTTCTCCCATGGTGCTTGGCAAAGCCCTGCTGGATTGCCACGCTCCTCCATCACCACCACGCCGTTGTGCTGCTGTTGGATGGAGTCTTCCTCAACCTCTCCCTCTCTCCTTGCTGGATCAAGGCGTGGGAGACGTCACCGGGCTGTACGTGTGTTGAACGCGGAGGTGCCGTGCGTTCGGCACTTGATCATCGGTGATCTGAATCACGACGAGTACGACTCCATCAACCCCGTTCACTTGAACGCTTCCGCTTAGCGATCTACAAGGGTATGTAGATGCACTCTCCTTCTACTCGTTGCTGGTCTCTCCATAGATAGATCTTGGTGACGCGTAGGAATTTTTTTGAATTTCTGCTACGTTCCCCAACAATCTTCCCGTGAGTCCCTGATCTTGATCGTGCACGTTTGCGTGTATGATTAGTGTACGGTCAAATTGGGCGCGTCACAAGTTGGTATCAGAGCCGACTGCCTATAGGAATCCCCCTTCCACACTCCTTGGCCGAAGTTGAGTCTAGACATTACAAAAAACTTTTACTAACATGGCTGTGTGCCTTACGGGCCCACGTCGCCATCTGGGTGGTATTAGGATCTTTTACTCCTCGATCCTTACCCTGGGACTCTGATCTCTCTTCTATTCGGGTTAAATGATTTTGCTAAAATCTAACTCTAGGTTCTCGTTGCCACTTCCTGCTGGAGAACCCTTTCATTACGGATGGTCGTCTGCTTCAACAGAAGATTCTGACAATAATCTCCGATATTTTCTCGAGACCTTGTGCCTGTTGCTTTTGCAATTCCCTACCACCGAAAAATCCCTATGGATAAATACTTACACCTGTCGTTCTTACTTTTATTCCCAGTTGGTCTTGTTATTACAAGATACCCCGTAACACTCGTTGTTGTTTCGATAATCCTTTGGGCTTACTGCCTTGTTGTTCTTTGTCACCTGAATACCCCTACGGATAATTCTCGCACTTATCGAGTATCCGCTCATCCCCCAATTGTTCATGTGTTTCACAATGGTCATTGAAATACTATTCGATCCTCCAAAAATCCTTAGTAGCTTATTACTCTTCAATACTTGTCTGCTTGCATGATGGATGCTTTCCATATGTCTGGCAAAATTCGTTAGTATCCTTAGGCACCGTCATTTTGATCCCTTTGATTCAACATGAGTGCGAATGCACACAATCATCAGTTGATCCTTTTAAATTATCTTTCCGGCTCAAACGTCATTTTAAACATGAGCTTGTTCTCAACAGATCCAATTGCCATCGATTGTACCCCTAAGGCTATTCAACTTATCCATCCCTAATCAGAACATCGCTTCTGATCCCTTGATTTGAAAATCATAATTCCTTTGCATTTGAGCTCTGGATTAGTCAGTTGTTTCCATAATCCAATGCCTTTGCATTGTTACTTCCTCTGGTTGTGTGACGATGCTCACGTCAGCTCTGTTATGGACCGGCAGATCCTTTAATGGATTTTATCTGGCAGCGTCCTTCATATTCAATAACCTTGTGAGCCTTCCCTCGGATACATAATGCTTTTGGTAAATTGTATCATGTACTTTCTCAACCTTGCTCTACTTTCGAGCTTGTGATATTTACCCTTGAAACTTGTGGTATATGTTTCTAAGAAGCCCCTATGGGTTGAACATATGCCTTCTCTAAACTGTGTGACCTCGAAAGTTTTCACGAGTCATACACTTCTGGTATTTTGCCAGATGAAATTTCAACACTACAACTTCTTCAAAAGTGAGAAGTGAATGAAAGGTTATGCATTGGAGAAGTGGGAGTCGACCTTCATGCCCATGGACATGATGTAGATCTTATCGTTAAAGCTTCTCTTAAATTAAATTATTCCTTTGGTATAAGTTCATCTTATATCTGGGACCTGGCATTTTGCAATTGTGGTTTCGACCATGTTCTCCTTTAAATACCATTTTGCGTGCAAGTTTAAGCGCTTGTCTTCTGTAGAGCAATACCCCAATCCAACCTTTACTTTGATCTACCGTCGAGTATTACACCGTGGTATCTTGATAATATCACAGAACCACATTACTTCTTATGAGTTCTTCTTCAAGTATTATTTCTCATCGATCAAATTTTCCCCGGGTTCTAGGTTGTTAGACACTCAAGGACACCGATAAGTGATCAATTCCGCACTCCAATTCAATAACTCTAAGTAATCTTCGTTGCTTATGAGTCTATTAACCCTTCAAGTTATTCCTAGCCTCATCGGCTATATCATTATCATGCAATTTTTAACTGGGCTACCCGGTCCATCTTCCCGGAGCACAATTTTCGACGACGAGCTAAGCATACATCGACTTTCCTTGTCATATCGTTTCGCATTGAACAACAAGCTTGATTCTGAGTTTTTGACATACCTGTGGTTCCAATAACCTTTCGCTTCATCATTCCTTTGATTTGATGTCATCGTCGATCGATTACACCTTCATGAAATCTCTAGACAATTGTGTGATGATCATCATCAACATTCTGAGCTCTTCTAGGATATTAATCGAATTCATGATGGGAAATACCATCCTTGCCCCCACGATGATTGTATTAACATCGACAACATTCTTGCATTTCCGCAACACAAGACTGGTTCACGGTTTGTGTTGTACCTTGAGTTCCTTGCTATCCAGCCTTTGTTCTTCTTTACATTGGAGTATTTCCATCTTTGATGTCAGGAATGTCATGAGAATTTCACCACCTCTTGCCATCTCCGTTCGTTCCTTGGTCCATGTGTTGTATCTAACTGGAAAACCCACAATTGAACTATGATGTGCGAATTCAAAACTTCTAGCAACCCTATTGCTTTGATGTTAATGGTCGATAGTTCATTCTTAGACTATTGGTTATTCAATCACCATTCTAGCGTTGATCATGCAACCTAACCCCATAGTTCGGGTGCACTTTTCAACCAATGTTTAATTGTGTATGTTTTCCTCGAGAATACCTCATTATGTCATCTGATTTGACAAATGTTATCTCCTTGTTCACATAGTTGTGGAAATCCATCTTTTGGAAATCTCGAGGAATTGTCGCCGAGTCTATCAGCCACCCCCTCATCTCCTTGGTTTAATGATGAACTCTTGTTTTAGAACTCACTTCCGTAGTTCATTTCCCGAGAATCTTACAATGTCATCTCGTCAATTTGTGTCGCACCTTCTCTTCTCAGGCATCCTAAGTCTGAGGTATCCTGATTCCTAGCATCAATCAAATCTGAATCTTGGTCGGATATGATGGTTGGGACATATTACCAAGAGTTATAACATTGATCCTTATATATCGGTAAGGTGATGCCATGCCTATCACACCTGGCTGGAGGACTTGTTGTTATAGATTCCTGTTTAGCAAGTTTAACCATTCTTCCATGAGGAAATTGTAAGACTTATTCTATAAGTTGTTCCTGATGGATCCTTTGTGCATCCAAATTCTGACCCTTACTTGATAACCATGTCAATGCTATCTCGAAGCATGTCTGTGGTACTCCGATTTTCAATAAGAACATTTGAAGCACAATGCTAAATTTTCTTATCAATTATTCAAACACTGTTGTTTGTATAATGTCATGAAATTCCTCTCCCCTTACCTAAAAGGGTCTTCTACGTTATACCCCGTCATGGATATCATGCTCTGCTTGCCCTTGGGAAGGATATACCCCGGAAATATGTGTTTAATCACATTTTTCTTTCCATTGTTCTGTTTAATCTGATAACCATATTTTCCTTTCCATTGTTTGGTTTAACCTTTCTTGTGATCTATAGTATATAAGCAGTATGTAAACACCTTGTTGTACCACTCTGGCAGTAAGACCCTGTTACTTTTGTTGGTGACATTTTGGTAACCACCGATGGATGCCTCGTTCGACGAGCAGGAAAATGGTTCTCTTCATCCCTCGCCCTTTGTACCGATGTTGTTGCCGACATAACTGATAGGCTATCCTCTGACATGCCTTGCTTACATGATCGTGCAATACGTCATCGCCCTTCCTACTTTTAACCCACATGGTGGGCCCATAACCCATATGTCCCAGGATCAAAACCTGACTCTCCTGTACACCCTGTTGTCAAAGTTATTCCTCGCGCTTGACTTTGTATGTAATTCACGGGCCACTGTCCCAAGTGATCTATTCTGGTAACAGACGCAATACTCAATCTCATTGCTCTGGACCCGTTTTGCATGTTGTTTCAGACATCGAACAATTGCATATCAGTTTGAAACTTCCCATGGTACCTTCTTACTTTGCTCTCGATAACTTCTTAAGTTTCAATTCGAGAGATACTTATGCTTCACCCCCTGAGTTAACCGTCCGATGATCAATTTTGTTAGCATCCGGCCTTATAGAGTTCTTCCCCCCTCTTATCCTTTCGTAAGTCCGGTGAAGATCCTGAAGGAAGGATGACAATTTCATCATGATGCATTGAGGCATAGGAGTGGAGACATCAATGCTATGGATCGACCTCTTCGAGGAGAGCAACCAAAGACGAGAAGATCGGTTAGGCTTTCGTAACCAGAACTTCCCCCCTTACACCCTCTTAAATCTCGGGACGAGATTTCTTGTAGTGGAGGAGAATTGTGACGCCTGGATAATTAAGCTACAGTAACACTCTACTAACGATGCCACATCACCACGATTACTATTGTTAGTTTCACGGTGATTCAAATCTTGTTCGAATTCAAAAATCAAAATCAAGTCAGCCAATAAAAGTTTTCAAATAATAAAACTAAAATGTTCGAAATGTAGAAAATAAATCATAGATGATTATGGTGCTGAAACCAAATTTTAATAAATTATTTAAATGCACTAAATTAAATAAAAGAAAAATGAAAAACAAAACAAACTAAAATGTAACCCCCCATGTCCACTGGGCCGCTAGGCCCATCTCTGGTCCCAGCCAGACTAGACAGGCCGGCCCACCCGCGCGCCTCTGGCCTACTTAGGCCGACCACCCCCACTAACCCTAACCCCCACTCCCCCCACGTCGCCACTCCCTCTCCCCCTCCCGATCCAATCTGGATCGGGGCGAAGACCCCCACTTCCCCTCGCTACTCTCTCCCCTCCTCTCGGAGCGCCCGCGCCCGAGGACAGTCGCCGCCCGCCGGCGCCGAGCGCCACCCTCCGGCCTCCTCCTCGTGGTTTCCTTCCGCCGCGCCTTCGTCCTCCTCCACGGCGTCACCTGGCTGGACGCCCACCGCCGACCTCCGTTGCCGAACCCCGTCGTGGATCCCCGCCACCTCGACGCCGCCCGGCATCGCCCCGCCGTCGCCGAACCACCCCAAACCGCCTCGAGCCCGCTGCCTTCCCCCTGCAGCTCCTCTGTGAGGAACCCCCTCCTATCCTCCTTTCCCTCCTCCCGTATGGTCACCGACTGCCACTCGCGCGCATGTGCCAGCGCCCCCCACGGCGCCCCCCTGCTCTGGCCGTCGAGGTCCACGCTCGCCGTGGCCTCGCCCTGCACCGTCGCCTCTCACTCCCTACGCCCGGTTCGCGCACCGGCCTCCCCCTGCACGTCACTGGCCATGCCCCGACGCCTCCCGTGCTCTCCTGTCATGGCCGCGTCTTGGCAGGCCCCTGCCGCCGCTCTTCCTCCCTGTTGTGTAGCCCCGCTGCTGCTGCTCCGCTACCGGTGCCGCTCACCGCGCGTCCGCGTCGTTCCGCCACCGCATCGTCGTGCGTCCCCGCACCGGCCCGGCCGCGCCCCCACCTCCAGCCTGCGCCGCCCCGCTCCGATCCATCGCCGTGGCCGACGCCCCACTGGGCGGCCACGGGTGCACGCCCGGGCGCCCACTGCCCGCGAGTACCCGCGCCCGATAGGCCCCTCTGGGCCACAGACACGTGGGGCCCGTCCCTCTGAGACGTTTAAAAAAAAAGAGATAAACAATAATTAATAAAAATAATAATTAATTAATTAATTAAGTTAATTAATCGTAATTAACTAGTTAGTTTAATTAAAAAGTAATTAGATTAGTTAAACCCTAATTAGACTAAACAGTCAATGACGAACGGGACCCACATGTTAGGTTGACCAGGTCAACTGCTGACGTGATGATGACATCCGCAAGCACTGTTCTGGATAATGTTGATTTAAATAATTAAATAAATCCTAAAATTGATTTAAATCTTTTAAAATTAATATAAAATAAACCGTAGCTCGGATGGAAAAACATTGTACATGAAAGTTGCTCAGAACGACGAGA
This sequence comes from Triticum dicoccoides, assembly GCF_002162155.2. Taxonomy (NCBI): domain Eukaryota; kingdom Viridiplantae; phylum Streptophyta; class Magnoliopsida; order Poales; family Poaceae; genus Triticum; species Triticum dicoccoides. The sequence goes on along the minus strand of NC_041384.1, from coordinate 126,802,262 downwards.
CGAATCCGGATACGCAGACCGTTCGTCTGCCACACATCCCTAGCATAGCGAACACGTAACTTTCACCCTCCAGTTCATCTGTCCGAAAACGCGAAACACCGGGAATACTTTCCCGGATGTTTCCCCCCTTCATCGGTACCACCTCTAACCGCGTTAGGGCACCCCTAGCACCGCTACTTGTCATGTCATGCATTCTCATGCATTTGTTTGCATTATATTCATTGTTTCTTCCCCCTCTTCTCTCGCTAGACATCGAGACCGACGCCGCTGCTACCCAGTACGACTATGGTGTTGACGACCCCTCTCTCTTGCCAGAGCAACCAGGCAAGCCCCCCCTTTGATCACCAGATATCGCCTACTCTTCTCTCTACTGCTTGCATTAGAGTAGTGTAGCATGTTACTGCTTTCCGTTAATCCTATTCCGATGCATAGCCTGTCATTGTTGCTCCAGTTGTTGATACCTTACCTGCAATCCTAAATGCTTAGTATAGGATGCTAGTTTACCACAAGTGGCCCTACATTCTTGTCTGTCTGCCATGCTATACTATCGGGCCGTGATCACTTGGAAGGTGGTCACGGGTATATGCTTATACATAATATATGATACTTGTGGTGATTAAAGTCGGGTCGGCTCGAAGCAGTACCCGCGAGTGATTCCGATGTTGGGGGATGAAGGGGAAGGTGGCTCCATCCCGGTAGAGGTGGGCCTGAGTTCCCGAAGGCCCTCGACTGTTACTTTGTGGCGGAGCGACAGGGCAGGTTGAGACCACCTAGGAGAGAGGTGGGCCTGGCCCTGGTCAGCATCCGTGGTTATTTCAGAATAACTCGCTTAACGAGATCTTGGTATTTGATCTGAGTCTGGCTACTGGCCTATACGCACTAACCATCTACGCGGGGACATTTATGGGCACTCGACGTCGTGGTATCAGCCGAAGCCTTCGTGACGTCAGCGACTGAGCGGCGCGCGCCTGGTTGGACCGCGTAACGCAACTTCCTTTGTAATGGAGGTTGCTAGGTCTGCTCACCGGCCGCGTACGCAACATGCAGGTGTGCAATGGGCGATGGGCCCAGACCCTGCGCCATAGGATTTAGACCGGCGTGCTAACCTCTCTGTTGTGCCTAGGTAGGGCTGCGACGTGTTGATCTTCCGAGGCCGGGCATGACCCAGGAAAGTGTGTCCGGCCAAATGGGATCGAGCATGTTGGGTTATGTGGTGCACCCCTGCAGGGAAGTTAATCTATTCGAATAGCCGTGATCTTCGGTAACAGGACGACTTGGAGTTGTACCTTGACCTTATGACAACTAGAACCGGATACTTAATAAAACACACCCTTCCAAGTGCCAGATACAACCGGTGATCGCTCTCTCACAGGGCGACGAGGGGAGGATCATCGGTTAGGATTATGCTATGTGATGCTAGTTGGTGAACTTACCATCTACTCTCTTCTTCTGCTGCAAGATGGAGGTTACCAGAAGCGTAGTCTTCGATAAGGACTAGCTACCCCCCTCTTATTCCGGCATTCTGCAGTTCAGTCCACATATGATACCCTTATTCCATTTGATACCATTGCATACATATGTAGTGTAGCTCCTTGCTTGTGAGTACTTTGGATGAGTACTCACGGTTGCTTTGCTCCCTCTTTTCCCCCTTTCTTTACCCGATTGCTGCGACCAGACGATGGAGCCCAGGAGCCAGACGCCACTGTCGATGGCGACTACTACTACTCGGGAGGTGCCTACTGCTACGTGCAGCCCGCTGACGATGACTAGGAGTAGTTTAGGAGGATCCCAGGCAGGAGGCCTGCGCCTCTTTCGATCTGTATCCCAGTTTGTGCTAGCCTTCTTAAGGCAAACTTGTTTAACTTATGTCTGTACTCAGATATTGTTGCTTCCGCTGACTCGTCTATGATCGAGCTCTTGTATTCGAGCCCTCGAGGCCCCTGGCTTGTAATATGATGCTTGTATGACTTATTTCATTTGTAGTGTTGTGTTGTGATATCTTCCCGTGAGTCCCTGATCTTGATCGTACACGTTTGCGTGTATGATTAGTGTACGTTCAAATTAGTCATCATCCTCTTATTAAAAAGCACCAGTTGGAGAGCACTGCTGCCATTTTGCATCCATTACTGTTAGTTTACATTGAGTATGACTTGACTGGATCTCTTTTACCCTGAATTACAATGTCTAGTCAGTCTTTGATCTTTAAATGTGCTCTGCATTTATGTTTTGCGGTCTCAAAAAGGGCTACCGAGATACCATCTTGTTATATTATATCATGATTGTTTTGAGAAAGTGTTGTCATCCAAGATTTATTATTATTGCTCCCTAGTCGATTATGTCATTGATATGAGTAAACATGAGACCTAAATGTTATTGTGAATATGGTTAGTTCATAATATTCACTGAAAACTTAAATGCTCGCTTTACATATTTACAACAATAAGAGCAAACAGAGTTTGTAAAAGTTTTTCTTTATCACTTTCAGTTTATCAACTGAATTGCTTGAGGACAAGCAAAGGTTTAAGCTTGGGGGAGTTGCTACATCTCCGTCGTATCTACTTTTCCAAACACTTTTGCCCTTGTTTTGGACTCTAACTTGCATGATTTGAATGGAACTAACCAGGACTAACGTTGTTTTCAGCAGAATTGCCATGATGTTATTTTTGTGCAGAAATAAAAGTTCTCGGAATGACCTGAAAATCAACGGAGAATTATTTTGGAATATATAAAAAATACTGGAAGGAAGATCAACGTCAGGGGGGCCTCCACCTGTCCACGAGGGTGGGGGGCGCCCCCTACCCCCCTGGGCGCGCCCCCCTGCCTCGTGGGCCCCCTGACGCTCCATCGACCTCAACCCTGACTCCATATATTCACTTTCGGGGAGAAATAAACCAGGGAGAAGGATTCGTAGCATTTTACGATACGGAGCCGCCGCGAAGCCCTAAACTCTCTCTCGGGAGGGCTGATCTGGAGTCCGTTCGGGGCTCCGGAGAGGGGAATCCGTCATCATCAACCTTCCTCCATCACCAATTTCATGATGCTCACCTCCGTGCGTGAGTAATTCCATCGTAGGCTTGTTGGACGGTGATGGGTTGGATGAGATTTATCATGTAATCGAGTTAGTTTTGTTAGGGTTTGATCCCTAATATCCAGTATGTTCTGAGATTGATGTTGCTATGACTTTGCTATGATTAATGCTTGTCACCAGGGCCCAAGTGCCATGATTTCATATCTGAACCTATTATGTTTTCATTAATATATGAGAGTTCTTGATCCTATCTTGCAAGTCTATAGTCACCTACTATGTGTTATGATCCGGCAACCCCGAAGTGACAATAATTGGGACCACTCCCTGTGATGACCGTAATTTGAGGAGTTCATGTATTCACTATGTGTTAATGCTTTGGTCCGGTACTCTATTAAAAGGAGGCCTTAATATCCATTAGTCTCCGATAGGACCCCGCTGCCACGGGAGGGTAGGACAAAAGATGGCATGCAAGTTCTTTTCCATAAGCACGTATGACTATATTCGAAATACATGCCTACATTACATTGATGAATTGGAGCTAGTTCTGTGTCACCCTAGGTTATGACTGTTACATGATCGATCACATCTAGCATAATTCTTTATCACCGATCCATTGCCAACGAGCTTTTCATATATTGTTCTTCGCTTATTACTTTTCCTTTCCTATTATTATCATCACTATAAAACACCAAAAATATTACTTTTGCTACTGTTACCTTTGCTACTGTTACCACTACTATCATATTGCTTTGCTACTAAACACTTTGCTGCAGATACTAAGTTTCCAGGTGTGGTTGATTTGACAACTCAGCTGCTAATACTTTAGAATATTCTTTGGCTCCCCTTGTGTCGAATCAATAAATTTTGGATGAATACTCTACCCTCGAAAACTGTTGCGATCCCCTATACTTGTGGATTATCATGTCCACATATTTTTTTCTTTTGCATATTGCATAATTCCATGAATGTGTTAAGATGGGACACGACATCCTCATTAGGAGTACCAGAAAATTGATCTTTCATGACAAGATTCAACAAAGCGGCATTAATATCACAAGACTCCGCACTAGTGGCAAGAGGAGGAACTGGAGTGCTAATAAAATCATTGTTGTTGGTATTGGAGAAATCACACAACTTGGTGTTCTCTTGAGTCATTGTAACTACGCAACAAGATTGCACTCAAAAACAGATCAGATAAGAAAACGGCGAACAAAAAAGAGGGCGAATAAAACGGCAAATTTTTGTGAAGTGGGGGAGATGAAAATGTGAGGCAAATGGCAAATACTGTAAATTGCAAGGAGATGAGATTTGTGCTTAGGAACCTGGTAGATGTTGATGATGTCTCCCCGGCAACGGCGCTAGAAATTCCTTTTGATGCGGCTTGAACTACATCGGTATTTCCCAAAGAGGAAGGGATGATGCAGCACAACTACGGTAGGTATTTCCCTCAGTGATGAGACCAAGGTTATCGAACTAGTAGGAGAACCCCGGAACACTACGTGAACAACACCTGCACACAAAGAACAAATACTTGCAACCCGACGTAAAAAAGGGGTTGTCAATCCCTCCTGGGTAAAAGATAGGTAAAATTTGTAGTAGATTGGATAAATAGATCTCGTGGGAACGCGAGATAAAAAAAAATTGTAGCAAGGTATTTTTGGTTTTTAGATTAATAGATCTGAAAATAAAAGCAAATTAAAAATAGATCTCTAATGCAAATATAATAAAGAAGAGACCCGGGGTCGTAGATTTCACTAGTGGCTTCTCTCGAGAAAAATAGCATACGGTGGGTAAACAAATTACTGTTGGGCAATTGATAGAACTTCAAATAATCATGATGATTATTGAGGCAATGATCATTATATAGGCATCACGTCCAAGATTAGTTGTCCGACTCTTGCCTGCATCTATTACTATTACTCCACACATCGACCACTATCCAACATGCATCTAGTGTATTAAGTCCATGGAGAAACGGAGTAATGCAATAAGAACGATGACATGATGTAGAAAAGATCTATTCATGTAGGAATAGACCTCATCTTGTTATCCTTAATAGCAATGATACATACATGTCGTTTCCCCTTCTGTCACTGGGATCGAGCACCGTAAGATCGAACCCATCACAAAGCACCTGTTCCCATGGCAAGAAAAATTGATCTAGTGGGCCTAACTAAACCAAAGATTCAAAGAAGAAATACGCGGCTATAAGTAATCATGCATACAAGAGATCAAAAGACTCAAATAACTTTCATGGATAAAAACATAGATCTGATCATAAACTCAAAGTTCATCGGATCCCAACAAACACACCGCAAAAATAGTTACATCAAATAGATCTCCAAGAGACCATTGTATTGAGAATCGAGAGAGAGAGAGAGAGAGAGAGAGAGAGAGAGAGAGAGAGAGAGAGGGAGGGAGCCATCTAGCTACTAACTATGTACCCGTAGGTGTACAATGAACTACTCACGCATCATCGGAGAGGCACCAATGAGGATGATGAACCACTCCTGATGGTGTCTAGATTGGATCTATGGTTTCTGGAACTTGCAGTGGCCGGTTCCCCTAGGGTTTCTGGAATATTGGGGTATTTATAGAGCAAAGAGGTGGTGCGGGAGGCCACCGAGGTGGGCACAACCCACCAGGGCGCGCCTGGGCCCCAGGCGCACCCAGGTTGGTTGTGCGTGAAGGAAATATGCCCTAGAGGCAATAATAAAGTTATTATTTATTTCCATATTTCATGATAAATTTTTATTGTTCATGCTAGAATTGTATTAACCGGAAACTTCATACATCTGTGAATACATAGACAAAACAAAGTGTCCCGAGTATGCCTCTACTTGACTAGCTCGTTTATCAAAGATGGTTATGTTTCCTAACCATAGACATGTGTTGTCATTTGATGAACGGGATCACATCATTAGGAGAATGATGTGATGGACAAGACCCATTCATTAGCTTAGCATTATGATCATTACACATTCATTGCTACTGCTTTCTTCATGACTTCTACATGTTCCTCAGACTATGAGATTATGCAACTCCCGAATACCGGAGGAACAACTTGTGTGCTATCAAACATCACACCGGAACTAGGTGATTATATAGATGCTCTACAAGTGTCTCCAATGGTGTTTGTTTAGTTGGCATAGATCGAGATTAGGATTTGTCACTCCGTGTCGGAGAGGTATCTCTGGGCCCTCTCAGAAATGCACATCACTATAAGCCTTGCAAGCATTGTGACTAATGAGTTAGTTGCGGGATGATGCATTACGGAATGAGTAAAGAGACTTGCCGGTAACAAGATTGAACTAGGTATGAGGATACCGACGATCGAATCTCGGGCAAGTAACATACCGATGACAAAGGGAACAACATATGTTGTTATGCGGTTTGACTGATAAAGATCTTCATAGAATATGTAGGAGCCAATATGAGCATCCAGGTTCCGCTATTGGTTATTGACCGGAGATGTGTCTCTGCCATGTCTACATAGTTCTCGAACCCATAGGGTCCGCACGCTTAACGTTCGATGACGATTTGTATTATGAGTTATGTGATTTGATGACCCAAGTTTGTTCACAGTCTCGGATGATATCAGGGACATGGCGAGGAGTCTTGAAATGGTCGAGAGGTAAAGATCGTTATATTGGAAGGCTATATTTAGACATCGGAAAGGTTCCGAGTGATTCGGTATTTTTCGGAGTACTGGAGAGTGACGGGAATTCGCCGGGAGAAGTATTAGGCCTTATTGGGCTATACGGGTATAAAGGAGGCAGGACAAAGGGAAGGAGGAGCCGCCCATGGATCCGAATTGGACTAGGGGAAAGGGGCGGCACCCCCCTTGCCCTTTCCTACTCCCTCTCTCTTTCCATCTTTCTTCTCTCCTACTCCGGAAAGGAAAAGGGGAATCCTACTAGGACATGGGAGTCCTAGTAGGACTCCCCACACTTGGCGCGCCCCCGCTAGGGCCGGCCTCCTCCTCCTCCCTCCTTTATATACGTGGGCAGGGGACACCCCAAAGGCACAATAGACAATATCTGGCCATGTCCAGTGGCCCCCTCCACAGTTACACACCTCGCTCATATCATCGTAGTGATTAGGCGAAGCCCTATGCCGGTAACTTCATCATCACTGTCACCATGCCGTCGTGCCGAGGCAACTCTCCCTCGACCTCAGCTGGATCTAGAGTACGTGGGATGTCACCGAGCTGAATGTGTGTAGATCCCGAAGGTGCCGTATCTTCGATGCTAGGATCAGTCGGATCGTGAAGACGTATGACTACATTAGTCACGTTGTCATAACGCTTCTGCTTATGGTCTATGAGGGTACGTGGACAACACTCTCCCCTCTCATTGCTATGCATCACCATGATAGATCTTGCATGTGCATATGATTTTTTTTGAAATTACTGCATTCCCCAACAGTGGCATCCGAGCCAGGTCAATGCGTAGATGTTATATGCATGAGTAGAACACAAAGAGTTGTGGGCGATAATAGTCCTACTACTTACCAGCATGTCATACTTCGATTCGGCGGTATTGTTGGATGAAGCGGCTCAGACCGACATTACATGACCGCATTCATGACACTAGTTCTACCGCCGTGCTTCGTTCATAGGTGGCTAGTGGGTGTCTGTTTCTCCAACTTTAGTTGAATCAAGTGTGACTACGCCCAGTCCTTATTGAAGGTTAAAATAGCACACTTGACGAAAACTTGTTGTGGTTTTAATGCGTAGGTAAGAACGGTTCTTGCTAAGCCCGTAGCAGCCACGTAAAACTTGCAACAACAAAGTAGAGGACGTCTAACTTTTTTTTGAAGGGCATGCTGTGATATGATATGGTCAAGACATGATGATATATAAATTGTTGTATGAGATGATCATGTTTTTGAAATTATTGGCAATTGGCAGGAGCCTTATGGTTGTCTCTTTATTGCATAAGATGCAAGTGCCACGTAATTGCTTTACCTTATCGCTATGTGATAACAATAGTTGCAAAAGCAATAGTTGGCGAGACGACCATATGAAGACACGTTGATAGAGATCAAGATGATAGAGATCATGGTGTCATGCCGGTGCCGATAGAAATCATGATGGTACTTTGGAGATGGAGATCAAAGGCACAAGATGATGATGGCCATATCATGTCACATATTTTGATTGCATGTGATGTTTATCTTTTATACATCTTATTTTGCTTGGTTCGGCGGTAGCTTTATAAGATGATCCCTGTCGGTGTCAAAATCGGCGGATCTCGGGTAGGGGGTCCCGAACTGTGCGTCTAAGGCGGATGGTAACAGGAGGCAGGGGACACGATGTTTTACCCAGGTTCAGGCCCTCTTGATGGAGGTAAAATCCTATGTCCTGCTTGATTATTCTTGATAATATGAGTAGTACAAGAGTTGATCTACCATGAGATCAGGGAGGCTAAACCCTAGAAGCTAGCCTATGGTATGATTGTATGTTGTCCTACGGACTAAAACCCTCTGGTTTATATAGACACCAGAGGGGGCTAGGGTTACACAGAGTCGGTTACAAGGAAGGAGATCTACATATCCGTATTGCCAAGCTTGCCTTCCACGCCAAGGAGAGTCCCATCCGGACACGAGACGAAGTCTTCAATCTTGTATCTTCATAGTCCAACAGTCTGGCCAAAGGATATAATCCAGCTGTCCGGATACCCCTGTCGGTGTCAAAACCGGTGGATCTCGGGTAGGGGGTCCCGAACTGTGCGTCTAGGCCGGATGGTAACAGGAGGCAAGGAACACGATGTTTTACCCAGGTTCGGGCCCTCTTGATGGAGGTAAAACCCTACGTCCTGCTTGATTAATATTGATGATATGGGTAGTACAAGAGTAGATCTACCACGAGATCAAGGAGGCCAAACCCTAGAAGCTAGCCTATGGTATGATTGTTGTATGATGAAGTTGTCCTACAGACTAAAACCCTTTGGTTTATATAGACACTGGAGAGGGTTAGGGTTACACAAAGTCGGTTACAATGGTAGGAGATCTTGAATATCCGCATGGCCAAGCTTGCCTTCCACACCAAGGAAATTCCCATCCGGACACGGGACGAAGTCTTCAATCTTGTATCTTCATAGTCCTGGAGTCCGGTTGAAGGTATAGTCCGGCTACCCGAACAACCCCTAATCCAGGACTCCCTCAGTAGCCCCTGAACCAGGCTTCAATGACGACGAGTCCGGCGCGTAGATTGTCTTCGGCATTGCAAGGCGGGTTCCTCCTCCAAATTCTTCATAAAAGTTTGTAAACACCAAGAGTAGTGTCCGACTCTGCAAAATAAGTTTCCACGTATTGCCACAAAGAGAATAATATTAACACAAATCTAATCTGCTGACGTATTCCGCAGCGTGACATCACACTACGGCCAAGCCTTTATTCGAATCGTTTTCACTTTTCCACCTCAGCGTGCTTTGCGAGGCGGTTTCCTTGGCACGTCTTGTCAAAGCAGAGATCGTGTCCCCTTTATTTACGGGATTCTCATCAATACGGACGTGGGTAACCCAATCGTGCCCGTTAGCATGTCTTCTCGATTAAAGGCGAGTCCCAAACGGTTACGGGGAGGGCTCCTGGTATTCAACCTCTTATAAAGAGACCAAGGCCTTACTCCCTTTCTCCAATCTCAAAACAAGTTCGCCCGTCGCCTCGAATTCCAACACCCTAGGCTCCAGATTCAGGCGATTCGGACCTTCGACAATGTCCGGTTCCGACCTTCAAGGCCGATGGATGCCCTCCTCCGTCACGAAAGAGGACGTGCTAAAGTTGAGAGAGGCTAAGTTCTTGACCATCGAAATTTTGCATAGGTTGCCTGCTCAAAGGCAGGCTATTCCCAGTCCCCAGCCCGGTGAGAGCGTAGTGTTCATGTCTCACTTCCATCGGGGGTTAGGCTTCCCGATGGATCCCTTCATGAGGGGGCTGATGTTCTATTATGGGCTGGAATTCCATGACTTAGCTCCGGAGTCCATCCTCCACATTTCCTCGTTCATCGTTGCGTGTGAAGCGTTCCTCCGTGTTACTCCTCACTTTGGATTATGGCTCAAGACTTTTGGAGTGGAGCCGAAGATGATCGAGGGACGGCACGCAGAGTGCAGAGGCGCTGTCATAAGTAAGAATGCTGATGCTCCATGGCCCGAGGGCTCCTTTCAAGAGGAGCTCGGCTTGTGGCAACGAGAGTGGTTCTATATCACCGCTCCCAGGAGCGCCAAGTGGGTGGCGCCTCCTGCCTTTCGCTCGGGTCCCCCACCACGGCTAGCGTCATGGGTCAACAAAAGATTAGATTGGGGTTATCCAAAGATGTTCCCTTGTTGTAGGGCCGCATTAGGGATCTCTTAGAAAGAGACCTCAACCTGGTCAAGAACACTGCCCGGCAAACGTCGCTCCCTTCGTCTGTGGGAGTTTAATCCGGAGGGACCATGAGCTCTCCAGCATTTTATGGGCGCAACACCCGTGGAGATGTATAAAATGTTCTTCAGATCACAAGCAATGTGTCCGGATTTGACCGAGGACGCAGATTTAAGCTGCAATCGCCCGGATACTCAAGTAAGTAACCTTGTGCCCGGACTCGCTATCCGTAAAATACTCATAAATTCGCCCCTAAAAGTGTTGTCCTTTTAAACAGGAGTGGATAGCGAAGGCAAAGCTGATCAGGTGTCCGGCTCCCCTTCCGGAGACCAGGCCGGATCCCGTGCTAGTCAGGATGTTGAAGATCGTGCCTTTGGAGGGAAGTGAGGGGGAGGACAAGGAAACTATGGCCTCCTCGAAGGAGGCTGCTCGGAAGGGAAGAACCGACAATTCTTCTCCTAAGGGGAAGAAGAGGGCCGCCTCTGATGACCCAGAGACCATGGCCTCAAAGCGGGGGAAAAAGTCCTCGTTAGAGGGTCCGACGGTGGGGAGATCCTCGGCCGAACTACGCCCTCAAAGGGATCAGCCCTACAGTGAGCCGTAAGTAGAGAAAGATTTTCCTTTAGAGGGATGAGAGAAATCCTTGCCTTTTATCTGAGAGGATTAACCGAAATTTTACTTTGTAGCTCGGACCTCAGCCCTTCTCAGCAGCGCTCGTCTTCGGGGGATCTTCTTCCGGAGATGGTGGAGAGTGGAACGCCTCCCCTGCCATACTGCCTGGCGAGGCGGGCGACCCTGAGGTGTCGTCGCGGAGGGTTTCTCCGAATCCGGCAGGGGTGGAAGGTAGCCATATGTCCCCCGATGGTTCTCCGTGTCCGGCCTTCGATGGAGGTCATAGGACGAGTCCGACACCGTCCGATGCACGGTCGGAGGAGCTGATGATTCTGCTGGGGCGAGCTTCTATCTCAGAGGAGCACCGTGCATTGATGGGTACGATGATTGGAAGGATTTCGTCCGCGGAAAGCGGATTGCATGAGGCCGTCAGAAGTTTGCTGACGGGTTTTGAGGTACGTTTGATAATGTACTTCTTTGTCAGTTGCGCATAAACAAGATGCGCCCTGTGTAGATAGTAGCCCCTGAGACTCTGTGCATTGTCAAAATTGACGGCGCGCAGAGGATCATAATCCTAGGTCTAAAATGTCGCCTTTGTATACAGGTGGCGAAATGTCCGGAATCGAGCCGAACTGATGATTTTGCCGAACTAAAGCGGCAACTTGATGTGGCAGATGCCGACATCGCGCTCGTCAACGAGCGGCTTGATGAGGCTCAAGGTATGCAATTCCTCAGGCGGCATCTGGTAAGAGGAGCTTTATGCCAGTATCTTACAATGTGTGTGCTTGACGCAGATGGTGCGGCCGCCGTGGAGAGTCTTCGGGCGGAACTTGCCAGAGCTAAGGAACAAGCCAGGAAAAGTGATGCGGCTACCGAGAAGGCCCTTGAAGAGCTGAGAGTCGAACAGGCTGCTCACTGCCGAAGCAAGAAGGAGATGGCCGTGATGGCCGTGAAGTTAAAAAGTGCTGCTGACCATTGCAATTTCTTGAGAAAGAAGACTGGGCGAGACAGACGGACTTAGAGAAGGCCGTTGCTGATGCCAAGGACGCTCGCTCTGCGATGAGAGCTGCGAAGGAGGAGCTGCGTCAGGCCGGACAGATTGCGGCTGGAAAGCCCTTTATGCTGCGGAGGAAGTTTTGCGATCCGAAGTTTGCTCCATTGGACCGGATGTGGAGTGCGGAGGACACCTATCCAGATTTGGCAGCGAGTGCTGCTGATGCGACCGAATACTTTCGAGATCAAGAAGATCGCGAAGTGGAAAGGCTTTTCTGGTCGCAATTCCAGAATCCAGAGCGTCCACTGGCAATGGACGATCGTCTGGCTCAATGGGCTGAACTGAATAGATTGTCCGGACTCGCCATGAAGTACGTCATGGGTCATCTGTGGCCGGGGAGATCGGAGCCGAAGAGTTATTTCAGCTTGGTGCAGCAATTCCTTGACGCGGTGCCACGTATTAATGCGATGAAGAGGTCAGCATGCATAGAGGGCGCACGGATGGCTCTTGCCCGTGTCAAGACATACTGGGCAGAGATGGAGACCATCGTTGTTGCATCACGAGATTCGGACAAAAGCCGAGTACCCTCCGAGCACTATTTTCAGGAAGTCCTTGAAGGCGCTCGTGTAATAGAGACGCGGTGCTCGAAGGATGCTATGTTCTGATAGCATATGTAATTATAAAGCAATATTTTGATGAATTGTAGTAGCTTTTTATACTTGTGCCTTCAATTATTTGGAACACCTCCTGTGCGGCCGTTTTAAGATATATATACAAAATCTGAAAGATTGCAGTCGTTGGCTTCATCCCCCACGCACATAGTGCGGGGGTGCTCGTAGAAGGCGCATTTTCACACTTAATCCAACGTCTTGGTCCTACAAAGGAGGTGATAGCGCAGCGAGCTAGGCAACCAGACTATAATGCTTTAACACTTTCACTTAGCCATAGGAGCTTGACAATGGGACTATTTAGGTAGCCCCTGGTGGCGACTGCGCTTGCCCGAATTCGGGGCGCGTATGTGCCTGGCCGGGAAACAACCCTTAGTTAATGCGGAGGAATCCTACAAATTCCGGAGAGTCATCGAGTGGTTGACCAGTCTCACGCCATATCATGACAGTCGGTTTTCGGCTTTCTCTATTGAGGTGCTCGCCTGGCTGAACTAGGGCACAATCGCAGTAGTTCTCCTGGTGCCGCCTTAGCCGATAGAGCGGAACGTAAGGCGGCCGAACACAGGAGCCGGGCAACCCAACATTTGACCAAAATCATGACTCGGAGCTGATGCATATAAGGCCAAACTCGCGACACCGAACACTCCCTAAGGTATTCAGTCTTTATGAGAGCGGGCGAGGTAACGCTCTGAGGTATAAGCCCTTATTGTCCAGGTACGCGCAAGAATTCTAACGTGGCCACATGCCAAGACGCCAGCCTCCTCCTTGGTCATAGAACCAGGGGATGTGTATCAACAAGAGACAGTAAAAAAGGTTTACGCAGGGTCTTAATCTGAAAAGAATCCTTGGAACGGGTCCCTACTGTACGTCTGCGCCTGTGTCTCTGTTGTGCCGTATCCTGGACGGGCGCGGCACGATGTTCATCTGTAAAAAGAGAGCAACTAAGTTGAAAAAGGGGCGTGCCGAACAAAAGTTATATGAAATAAACAAAGTGTAAAGTAAAATATGAAAAATTGAGCTTTATTGTCTCTTATTTTATACGTGTGAAGCCCCTAGTGCAGGGGTATATGGCCACTAAGCCTTTATCAACGATACTTTTGTGCCGGACTCGTCTATCCGTGTCCGTGGTCTTAATGACCTGTTCCGATGTTCTGGCTGGTGAAGCCATTGTATTGTGGGGCTGTTAAAGCGGCCGCACAATCCTCCGCTTGGGGGAGGTGTTCTCACTGCTTCCCCTTTAAGGAGATGATGCCGCGTGGACCGGCCATCTTAAGCGTAAGAGATGCATAATGTGGTATTGCGTTAAAGCGGGCGAAAGCTTCGCGTCCCAGTAGTGCTTGATAGCGACTTGAGAATGGGACGATGTGGAAAGTCAGCTTTTCGCGACGGAAGTTATCGGCAGAGCCGAAAATAACCTTGAGCCGGAGAAAACCCATGCAATTGGTGTCCGGACCTGGCGTTACTCCTTGAAAGGAGGTTTTGCTGTGGCGAATTCTTTTTGGGTCGATCCCCATGTGGCGGATTGAGTCTTGATATATCAGGTTGAGTCCGCTGCCACCATCCATAAGGATATTTGAAAACTAGAGTCCGCCAATTATTGGATTGAGTACCAGGGCAGTCCAGCCTGGGTTCCTGACACTTCTAGAATAATCCAGATGATCGAAGATGATTGGTTTTGACAACCAGTGGCGGGATTCCTTTGGGATAGGCCATGGGGCGCGTACCTTTATGGGCGCCGCACGTTTTGTTATGTGGAGTAAGTTTACTGTTTTTACTTCTTGTGGGAAATTCTTTTGTTTCCTGGTACTCTGCTTTTGGGGTTCGTCCTCGTCTTCGCTTGGTGTGTCGAGCCCCTTGTATTCGGCGTTGAGTCTGCCGGATTGTTTGAAAACCCAACAATCTCTGTGGGTATGGTTAGCAGGCTTTCCGGGAGTGTTGTGTATTTGACATATCCTATCCAATATTTTATTTAGGTTGGATAGGTCGTCCCTGTTATCTTGGAGGGGCGGCTTTTTCTGATTCTGTCGTGAGCTTTTGAATCCGGCGTTGACTGCCGTGCTCTTCGGACTTTTTTCCTTAGTCCGGCGACGGTCCTTATTGCGTCGCGGTTTTCCGTTTCCATCCCTAGTTTCGTATGTACTTGGGTCACTGGTGCTGCATCTTGCCAACCAGCTGTCCTCTCCTACGCAAAAGCGGGTCATGAGGCTTGTTAGTGCGGCCATTGTTCTTGGCTTTTCTTGGCCGAGGTGTCTGGCGAGCCATTCGTCTCGGACATTATGCCTGAAAGCCGCTAAGGCTTCAGCGTCCGGACAGTCGACTATCTGATTCTTTTTAGTAAGAAATCTATTCCCGAATTGCCGAGCTGACTCTCCGGGCTGTTGAGTTATGTGACTAAGATCGTCTGCATCCGGAGGGCAGACATAAGTCCCTTGAAAATTTGCTCAGAAAGCGTCCTCGAGCTCTTCCCAACTTCTGATTGTGTTTTTAGGAAGGCTTTTGAGCCAATGCCGGGCTGGCCCTTTAAGCTTGAGGGGTAAGTATTTTATGGCCTGGAGGTCATCTCCTCTAGCCATATGTATGTGGAGGATATAATCCTCGATCCAGACTCTAGGGTCTGTTGTTCCATCATATGCCTCTATGTTTACGGGTTTGAATCCCACTGGAAATTCATAATCCAGGACCTCATCGGTGAAACATAGGGGGTGTGCGGCACCCCTGTATTTGGGTGTGCCGGATTCTGATAATGGCTTTGTTGCATTGCTTACGAGAGCTTGCTTTCTTGGCCCGTAAATGGACCTAGCTGGGCCATGATGCGAATCCTTAAGTGGGTCGCATGCCGGCTTAAGTGCGGCGCTGCTTGCCGCTTTATGCTGGCCATGGGGTCATCTATCCGACCGCGTGGCTTTCTCATTTTTGGAATGCGAGGGCTCTAAGGCCTCCTCGTCGAATTCAGGCAGTAGCTTTCTCTTCGGATAGCTTTTAGTGCGGCGACTGTCGCCATATTTGTCTGCGGTATTGATTACTTTACTCCATCTGATCCTGAGTGCATCTTCCGCAGTTTTTAGCTTACGCTTCTGCTTTTTCAGGCTGCATGCGGTTGCAACGAGCCGTTTGTGGAGGTTCTTCTGCTTCGTGGGCTTGTCCGGCGTAGGGTCGTCCGGAATGCCATTTTCGCCGGGGGAGGGATGTTCGATTTCTCTATCCGGGTTGTCCTGTTGGGACGGTTGCTCTAAGGCATGCTCGTCGTCTACCGGCTCATCCTGCTCTATGGCTGGGTCTTTATCGAGGCGGGGCTTGGGTCGGCGTTTACGCCAACGCTTTGATTGTTTTTCGAGAGATAGATCCCTCTTTCCATCCCCGTTTTCCTCGTTGTTGCTTCCTTTCGGGGTATCCACCATGTACACATCGTGAGATGAGGTGGCTGTCCAATGCCCTATAGGCGTTGGTTCTTGGTTGTCTCCTGCATCGTCGTCCATACTGTCGATGTCTTCGGAGTCGAAGTCGAGCATGTCGGTTAAGTCGTCGACAGTGGCTACAAAGTGGGTGGTGGGTGGGTTTTGAATTTCTTCATCATCCGAATCCCATCCTTGCTGATCGTAGTCGGGTCGGGGCTCTCCTGATAAAGAGAGAGACTTTAGCAAATTCAGGATGTCGCCGAAGGGCGAGTGCTGAAAGATGTCTGCGGCGGTGAACTCCATTATCGGCGCACAATCGGATTCGATCGGCAGGGGCGCGGGGGGCTCGGAGTTCGGAAAGGAATCCGTCTCCTCGGAGTCACGGGCCATGTGGAGTGCGGGGCTGGAGTTCGACTCGATCGCCTTTGAGATCGCAGCCCCTGAGGCAGCGTCCAACCGCTGATCCTCGATCGGCGCAGTAGGCTCCGAATCAATGGTCGGAACCGATGCGTGTGCGGCCTCCAAGGCGCTGTTCGGCAGCAAAGCTATATCATGCCCATCGAGACAGTGCGGTGCGCTTGGCTGTGGCTCGAATCCATCGAAGATCAAGTCCCCGCGGATGTCAGCCGTGTAGTTTAGGCTTCCAAACCTGACCTGATGTCCAGGGGCGCAGCTTTCGATCTTCTCAAGGTGGCCAAGCGACTTGGCCCGCAGTGCGAAGCCGCCGAAGACGAAGATCTGTCCGGGGAGAAAAGTCTCACCCTGGACTGCATCGTTGTTGATGATCGAAGGAGCCATCGGGCCTAAAAGCGACGACACAGAGGAACTCTCAATGAAAGCACCAATGTCGGTGTCAAAACCGGCTGATCTCGGGTAGGGGGTCCCGAACTATGCGTCTAGGCCGGATGATAATAGGAGGCAAGGAACACGATGTTTTACCCAGGTTCGGGCCCTCTTGATGGAGGTAAAACCCTATGTCCTGCTTGATTAATATTGATGATATGGGTAGTATAAGAGTAGATCTACCACGAGATCAAGGAGGCCAAACCCTAGAAGCTAGCCTATGGTATGATTGTTGTATGATGAAGTTGTCCTACGGACTAAAACCCTCCAGTTTATATAGACACCGGAGAGGGTTAGGGTTACACAAAGTCGGTTACAATGGTAGGAGATCTTGAATATCCGCATCGCCAAGCTTGCCTTCCATGCCAAGGAAAGTCCCATCCAGACACGAGACGAAGTCTTCAATCTTGTATCTTCATAGTCCTGGAGTCCGGCTGAAGGTATAGTCCGGCTACCCGAACACCCCCTAATCCAGGACTCCCTCAACCCCCTAATCCAGGTCTCCCTCAGTAGCCCCTGAACCAGGATTCAATGACGATGAGTCTGGCGCGCAGATTGTCTTCGGCATTGCAAGGCGGGTTCCTCCTCCGAATACTTCAAAGAAGATTTTGAACACGAGGATCGTGTCCGGCTCTGCAAAATAAGTTCCTCATACCACCGTAGAGGGAATAATACTTACACAAATCTAATCTGCTGACGTACCCCGTAGTGTGACATCACACCACAACTAGGTCTTTATTCGAATCGTTTTTCCTAACCTATCTCAGCGTGTTTCGCGAGGCGGTTTCCTTGGCACGTCTTGTCGAAGCAGAGATCGTGTCCCCTTATTACGGGATTCCCATTAATATGGATGTGGGTAACCCAACCGTGCCTATTAGTAGGACTGCTAAATCTTAGGCAAGTCCCAAAAGGCCACGAGGAGGACGCTTGATATTCACCCTCCTTATAAAGGGGACAAGGCCTTTTCCTCTCGATCTTAATCGAGTCCGCCTCTCGCATCGAGTTCCAACACCCAAAGCTCAGGTTTAGGCACTTCGTACCTTCAACTATGTCCGGATCCAACCTTCAAGGTTGGTGGATGCCTTCCTCCATCACAGAGGAGGACATCAAGAAGTTGAGAGAGGCCAGATATCTGACCGCCGAAATTTCGCATCGACTGCCTGCCCGAGGGCAGGTCGTCCCTACTCCCGAACCCAACGAGAGCATCGTGTTCGTCTTCCACTTCCTCCGAGGACTAGGCCTCGCTCTGGATCCCTTTGTTTGGGGTCTTATATTCTACGGGCTAGATTTTCATGATCTGGCCCCGGATTCCCTTCTTCACATCTCGACATTTATTGTCGTATGTGAGGCCTTCCTCCGCATTACCCCTCACTTCGGCCTGTGGCTCAAGACCTTTAATGTGAAGCTAAAGATGACCGAGGGGCGGCACGCGGTGTGCGGAGGCGCTTCAATAAGCAAATTTGCTGACGCTCCATGGCCTGAGGGTTACTTCCCAGAGGTGTCCGGATTGTGGCAACGAGAGTGGTTCTACATCACAGCTCCCTGAAGTGCCAAGTGGGTAGCTGCCCCCGCCTTCCGCTCAGGACACCCACCACAACTAATGTCGTGGATCAGCAGGGGGCTGAGCTGGGGTCCAGCCAAGGACGTGCCAATGCTGCAAAGCCGCATCCGAGATCTCTTTGAGAGAGATATCAGTCTGGTTATGGTGGTGCAAGTTATGCTAGTCCGTCAAGTCCATCCCTGCAAACGCCGCCCCCTCCGCATGTGGGAATTCAACCTGGAAGGACCGCGAGCTATCCAATATTTCCTTGGCATGACGCATGAAGAGATGTACAAATTGTTCTTCATACCACAAATAATGTGTCCGGACATCACCGAGGATGCAGGTCTGAGCTGCAATCACCCGAATACCCAAGTAAGTAGCCCCGCATCCGAACACACTGTCCGTTTTATTCATAGCAACGTTGCCATAAAAAAGAAAAACCGCTCTTGGTCCAGGATTGGATAGCGAAGGCAAAGTTGATCAGGTGTCCGGCCCCCCTCCCCGAGACCTCACAAAATCCCGTGCTAACCAGGATGCTGGAGATCGCGCCTTATCAAGTGCCCCTGGGAGAAGATAAAGGGGGGAACAAGGAGGTTAGCGCCTCCGTGAAGGAGGTTAGCCGGGGAGGAGGGACGGAAACTTCCTCTCCCCAGGGAAGGAAGAGGACCGCCTCCGAGGACCCAGAGACAATGGTCTCCAAATGGGGGAAGAAAGCTTCGCCGGAGGGTCCTGCCTCGGGGGCTACCCTGGCCGCACTATGCCCTCAAGGGGATAAGCCCTCCACCGAGCTGTAAGTAAAAGGGTACTTAATAATGAAAATATCTCACTTTACTTCTGAGGAAAATAACAGAAGCATTTATCTTCCAGTTCAGATCTTAGCCCTTCTCAACAGAGCTCGTCTTCAGGGGATCTTCTTCCAGAGATGATGGAGAGCGAAACGCCTCCCCCTGCCACACCACCTCACAAGGCGGGCGACCCCGAGGTGTCGTCGCGGAGGGTTTCTCCTGATCCGGCAAGGCCAGAAGGTAATCCTATGGCCACCCGAAGTCCTCAATATCCGGCTCTTGAAGAGAGCAATCAAAAGAGTCCGGCACCATCAGGCGTGCGGTCGGACGTACTGAGGGATCTGCTAGAGCAAGCTGTTGGAAATATGCCCTAGAGGCAATAATAAAAGTATTATTATTATATTTCCTTGTTCATGATAATTGTCTTTTATTCATGCTATAACTGTATTATCCGGAAATCGTAATACACGTGTGAATACATAGACCATAATATGTCCCTAGTGAGCCTCTAGTTGACTAGCTCGTTGTGATCAACAGATAGTCATGGTTTCCTGGCTATGGACATTGGATGTCGTTGATAACGGGATCACATCATTAGGAGAATGATGTGATGGACAAGACCCAATCCTAAGCATAGCACAAGGATCGTGTAGTTCGTTTGCTAGAGCTTTGCCAATGTCAAGTATCTCTTCCTTTGACCATGAGATCATGTAACTCCTGGATACCGTAGGAGTGCCTTGGGTGTATCAAACGTCACAACGTAACTGGGTGACTATAAAGGTGCACTACAGGTATCTCCGAAAGTATCTATTGTTTTATGCGGATCGAGACTGGGATTTGTCACTCCGTGTAAACGGAGAGGTATCTCTGGGCCCACTCGGTAGGACATCATCATATGCGCAATGTGACCAAGGATTTGATCACGGGATGATGTGTTACGGAACGAGTAAAGTGACTTGCCGATAACGAGATTGAACAAGGTATTGGATACCGACGATCGAATCTCGGGCAAGTAAAATACCGCTTGACAAAGGGAATTGTATACGGGATCGATTGAGTCCTTGACATCGTGGTTCATCCGATGAGATCATCGTGGAACATGTGGGAGCCAACATGGGTATCCAGATCCCGCTGTTGGTTATTGACCGAAGAACGTCTCGGTCATGTCTGCATGTCTCCCGAACCCGTAGGGTCTACACACTTAAGGTTCAATGACGCTAGGGTTATAAAGGAAGCATGTATGTGGTAACCGAATGTTGTTCGGAGTCCCGGATGAGATCCCGGACGTCACGAGGAGTTCCGGAATGGCCCGGAGGTAAAGATTTATATATAGGAAGTCCTGTTTCGGCAATCGGGACAAGTTTCGGGGTCATCGGTATTGTACCGGGACCACCGGAAGGGTCCCGGGGGCCCACCGGGTGGGGCCACCTGCCCCGGGGGGCCACATGGGCTGTAGGGGGTGCGCCTTGGCCTACATGGGCCAAGGGCACCAGCCCCTAGAGGCCCATGCCCCAAGATAAAGGAAAAAGGGGAGAGTCCTTAAAGGGGAAGGCACCTCCGAGGTGCCTTGGGGAGGATGGACTCCTCCCCATCCTTAGCCGCACCCCTTCCTTGGAGGAGGGGGCAAGGCTGCGCCTCCCCCTCTCCCTTGGCCCTATATATAGTGGGGAAAAGGAGGAGCAATCATACCTAAGGCCTTTGGTTGCCTCCCTCTCCCTCCCGTGACACATCTCCTCTCCCGTAGGTGCTTAGCGAAGCCCTGCAGGATTGCCACGCTCCTCCATCACCACCACGCCGTTGTGCTGCTGCTGGATGGAGTCTTCCTCAACCTCTCCCTCTCTCCTTGCTGGATCAAGGCGTGGGAGACGTCACCGGGCTGTACGTGTGTTGAACGCGGAGGTGTTGTCCGTTCGGCACTTGATCATCGGTGATCTGAATCACGACGAGTACGACTCCATCAACCCCGTTCACTTGAACGCTTCCGCTTAGCGATCTACAAGGGTATGTAGATGCAAACTCTCTCTCTTTCTACTCGTTGCTGGTCTCTCCATAGATAGATCTTGGTGTTACGTAGGAAATTTTTTGAATTTCTGCTACGTTCCCCAACAGTGGTATCAGAGCTAGGTCTATTGCGTAGATTCTTTGCACGAGTAGAACACAAAGTAGTTGTGGGCGTTGATGTTGTTCAATATGCTTACCGTTACTAGTCCAATCTTGTTTCGACGGTATTGTGGGATGAAGCGGCCCGGACCGACCTTACACGTACTCTTACGTGAGACAGGTTCCACCGATTGACATGCACTTGGTGCATAAGGTGGCTAGCGGGTGCCAGTCTCTCCCACTTTAGTCAGAACGGATTCGATGAAAAGGGTCCTTATGAAGGGTAAATAGCAATTGGCATATCACGTTGTGGTCTTGCGTAGGTAAGAAACGTTCTTGCTAGAAACCCATAGCAGCCACGTAAAACATGCAACAACAATTAGAGGACGTCTAACTTGTTTTTGCAGGGTATGCTATGTGATGTGATATGGCCAAAAGGATGTGATGAATGATATATGTGATGTATGAGATTGATCATGTTCTTGTAATAGGATTCACGACTTGCATGTCGATGAGTATGACAACCGGCAGGAGCCATAGGAGTTGTCTTTATTTTTTGTATGACCTGCGTGTCATTAAAGAACGCTATGTAAACTACTTTACTTTATTGCTAAACGCGTTAGCCATAGAAGTAGAAGTAGTCGTTGGCGTGACAACTTCATGAAGACACGATGATGGAGATCATGATGATGGAGATCATGGTGTCATGCCGGTGACAAGATGATCATGGAGCCCCGAAGATGAAGATCAAAAGGAGCAAAATGATATTGGCCATATCATGTCACTATTTGATTGCATGTGATGTTTATCATGTTTATGCATCTTGTTTACTTAGGACGACGGTAGTAAATAAGATGATCCCTTACAAAATTTCAAGAAGTGTTCTCCCCTAACTGTGCACCGTTGCTACAGTTCGTCGCTTCTAAGCACCACGTGATGATCGGGTGTGATGGATTCTTACGTTCACATACAACGAGTGTAAGACAGTTTTACACAGCGAAAACACTTAGGGTTAACTTGACGAGCCTAGCATGTACAGACATGGCCTCGGAACACGGAGACCGAAAGGTCGAGCATGAGTCGTATAGTAGATACGATCAACATGAAGATGTTCACCGATGATGACTAGTCCGTCTCACGTGATGATCGGACACGGCCTAGTTGACTCGGATCATGTAATCACTTAGATGACTAGAGGGATGTCTATCTGAGTGGGAGTTCATAAGATGAACTTAATTATCCTGAACATAGTCAAAAGACCTTTTGCAAATTATGTCGTAGCTCGCGCTATAGTTCTACTGTTTTAGATATGTTCCTAGAGAAATTATAGTTGAAAGTTGATAGTAGCGATTATGCGATCAGTAGAAAGCTTATGTCCTTAATACACCGCTTAGTGTGCTGAACCCCAAACGTCGTTTGTGGATGTTGCGAACATCGGACATACACGTTTTGATAACTACGTGATAGTTCAGTTAAATGGTTTAAGTAGAGGCACCAAAGACGTTTTCGAAACGTCGCGGAACATATGAGATGTTTCGAGGGCTGAAATTGGGATTTCAGGCTCGTGCCCACGTCAAGAGGTATGAGACCTCCGGCGATTTTCTTAGCCTGCAAACTAAGGGAGAAAAGCTCAATCGTTGAGCTTGTGCTCAGATTGTCTGAGTGCAACAATCACTTGAATCAAGTGGGAGTTAATCTTCCAGATGAGATAGTGATGTTTCCCCAAAGTCATTGCCACCGAGCTACTAGAGCTTCGTGATGAACTATAACATATCAGGGATAAATAAGATGATCCTTGAGGTATTCACGATGTTTGACACCGCGAAAGTAGAAATCAAGAAGGAGCATCAATTGTTGATGGTTGGTGAAACCACTAGTTTCAAGAAGGGCAAGGGCAAGAAGGGATACTTCATGAAACGGCAAATCAGCTGCTGCACCAATGAAGAAACCCGAGGTTGAACCCAAACCCGAGACTAAGTGCTTCTGTAATAAGGGGAACAACCACTGGAGCAAGATTACCCTAGATACTTGGTGGATGAGAAGGCTGGCAAGGTCGATAGAAGTATATTGGATATACATTATGTTAATGTGTACTTTACTAGTACTCCTAGTAGCACCAGGGTATTAGATACCGGTTCAGTTGCTAAGTGTTAGTAACTCGAAATAAAAGCTACGGAATAAAATGGAGACTAGCTAAAGGTGAGCTGACGATACGTGTTGGAAGTGTTTCCAAGTTTGATGTGATCTAACATCGCACGCTCCCTCTACCATCAAGATTAGTATTAAACCTGAATAAGTGCTCTTGCACCTAAAGGAATGGTTTATTGAATTTTGATCGTCGGGATACACATTTTCATGCCAAAAGATATAAGATAGTAATGATAGTACCACTTACTTGTGGCACTGCCATGTAAGTCATAATGGTATAAAACGCATGAAGAAGCTCCATGTTGATGGATCTTTGGACTCACTCGTTTTTGAAAAGTTTGAGACATGCGAACCATGTCTATTGGTGTATATGCATGAAGAAACTCCATGCAGATGGATCGTTTGGACTCACTTGATTATGAATCACTTGAGATATGCAAATCATACCACATGGGCAAGATGACTGAAAAGCCTCGTTTTCAGTAAGATGGAACAAGATAGCAACTTATTGGAAGTAACACATTTTGATGTGTGCAGTCCAATAAATGCTGAGGTATGCAGTGAATATCGTTATGTTCTTACTTCACAGATGATTCGAGTAGATGTTGAGAATATTTACTTGATGAAACACAAGTCTGAATTATTGAATGGTTCAAGTAATTTCAGAGTGAAGTAGAAGATCATTGTGACAAGAGGATAAAATGTCTATGATACGATCATAGAGATGAATATCTGAGTTACGAGTTTTGGCACACAATTAAGACATTGTGGAAATTGTTTCGCAATTAATACCGCCTGGAACACCATAATGTGATGGTGTGTCCGAACATCATAGTTGCACCCTATTGGATATGGTGCGTACCATGATGTCTCTTATCGAGTTACCACTATCGTTCATGGGTTAGGCATTAGAGACAACCACATTCACTTTAAATAGGGCACCACGTAATTCCGTTGAGATGACACCGTATGAATTATGGTTTAGAGAAACCTAAGTTGTTGTTTCTTAAAAGTTTGGGGCTGCGACGCTTATGTGGAAAAGTTTCAGGATTGATAAGCTCGAACCCAAAGCGGATAAAGTACATCTTCATAGGACACCCAAAACAGTTGGGTATACCTCCTAATTCAGATCCGAAAACAATATGAATTGTTTCTAGAATCGGGTCCTTTCTCGAGGAAAGGTTTCTCTCGAAAGAGTTGAGTGGGAGGATGGTGGAGACTTGATGAGGTTATTGAACCGTCTCTTCAACTAGTGTGTGGCAGGGCACAGGAAGTTGTTCCTGTGGCACCTACACCAATTGAAGTGGAAGCTTATGATATTGATCATGAAACTTCGGATCAAGTCACTCCCAAACCTCGTAGGATGACAAGGATGCGTACTACATCAGAGTGGTACGTAATCCTGTCTTGGAAGTCATGTTGCTGGACAACAATGAACCTACGAGCTATGGAGAAGCGATGGTGGGCCCGGATTCCGATAAATGGCTCGAGGCCATAAAATCCGAGAACGGATCCATGACTTTGGAAGAAATACTTGATGGTCGTAAGGCCATTGGGTACGGATGGATTTCAAAAGGAAGACGGACAATGATGGTAAATGTCACCATTAAGAAAGCTCGACTTGTCGTTAAGATGTTTTCCGACAAGTTCAAGGAGTTGACTATGATGAGATTTTCTCACTCGTAGCGATGCTAAGAGTCTGTTGGAATTATATTAGCGATTACTGCATTATTTATGAAATCTTGCAGATAGGATGTCAAAAAACATTGTTTCCTCGACGATTTTAATGAGGAAAGGTTGTATGTGATACAACCGGAAGGTTTTGTCAATCCCGAAAGATGCTAATAAATATGCAAAGCTCCAGCAATCCTTCTAAGGACTGGAGTGAGCATCTCGGAGTTGGAATGTATGCTTTGATGATGATCAAAAATTTTGGGTTTGTACAAAGTTTATGAGAAACTTGTATTTCCAAAGAAGTGAGTGGGAGCACTATAGAATTTCTGATGAGTATATGTTGTTGACATATTGTTGATCAGAAATGACGTAGAATTTCTGGAAAGCATATAGGGTTATTTTGAAAGTGTTTTTCAATGGAAAGCCTGGATTAAGCTACTTGAACATTGAGCATCAAGATCTATAAGGATAGATCAAAACGCTTAATGGTACTTTCAAATGAGCACATACCTTGACATAATCTTGAAGGTATTCAAGATGGATCAGTCAAAGAAGGAGTTCTTGCCTGAGTTATAAGGTACGAAGTTAAGACTTAAAGCTCGACCACGGCAGAATAGAGAGAAAGGACGAAGGTCGTCCCCTATGCTTAAGACGTAGGCTCTTCAGTATGCTATGCTGTGTACCGCACCTGAAGTGTGCCTTGCCATGAGTCAGTCAAGGGGTACAAGAGTGATCCATGAATGGATCATAGGACAGCGGTCAAAGTTATCCTTAGTAACTAGTGGACTAAGGAATTTTCTCGGTTATGGAGGTGATAAAGAGTTCGACGTAAAAAGTTACGACGATGCAAGCTTAACACCTATCCGGATAGCTCTGAGTAGAGAGACCGGATACATATAATGGAGCAATAATTTAAAATAGCTCCAAGTAGAACAGTTATTTGGAATAGCTCCAAATAGAGCGTGGTAGCTGCATCTAGGAGATGACATAGAGATTTGTAAAGCACACACGGATCTGAAAGGTTCAGACCCGTTGACTAAAACCTCTCTCACAAGCAACATGATCAAACATAAAACTCATTGAGTGTTAATCACATAGTGATGTGAACTAGACTACTGACTCTAGTAAACTCTTGGGTATTAGTCACATGGCGATGTGACCTGTGAGTGTTAATCACATGGCGATGTGAACTAGATTATTGACTCTAGTGCAAGTGGGAGACTGTTGGAAATATGCCCTAGAGGCAATAATAAAAGTATTATTATTATATTTCCTTGTTCATGATAATTGTCTTTTATTCATGCTATAACTGTATTATCCGGAAATCGTAATACACGTGTGAATACATAGACCACAATATGTCCCTAGTGAGCCTCTAGTTGACTAGCTCGTTGTGATCAACCGATAGTCATGGTTTCCTGGCTATGGACATTGGATGTCGTTGATAACGGGATCACATCATTAGGAGAATGATGTGATGGGCAAGACCCAATCCTAAGCATAGCACAAGGATCGTGTAGTTCGTTTGCTAGAGCTTTGCCAATGTCAAGTATCTCTTCCTTTGACCATGAGATCGTGTAACTCCTGGATACCGTAGGAGTGCCTTGGGTGTATCAAACGTCACAACGTAACTGGGTGACTATAAAGGTGCACTACAGGTATCTCCGAAAGTATCTATTGTTTTATGCGGATCGAGACTGGGATTTGTCACTCCGTGTAAACGGAGAGGTATCTCTGGGCCCACTCGGTAGGACATCATCATATGCGCAATGTGACCAAGGATTTGATCACGGGATGATGTGTTACGGAACGAGTAAAGTGACTTGCCGATAACGAGATTGAACAAGGTATTGGATACCGACGATCGAATCTCGGGCAAGTAAAATACCGCTTGACAAAGGGAATTGTATACGGGATCGATTGAGTCCTTGACATCGTGGTTCATCCGATGAGATCATCGTGGAACATGTGGGAGCCAACATGGGTATCCAGATCCCGCTGTTGGTTATTGACCGGAGAACGTCTCAGTCATGTCTGCATGTCTCCCGAACCCGTAGGGTCTACACACTTAAGGTTCGATGACGCTAGGGTTATAAAGGAAGCATGTATGTGGTAACCGAATGTTGTTCGGAGTCCCGGATGAGATCCCGGACGTCACGAGGAGTTCCGGAATGGTCCGGAGGTAAAGATTTATATATAGGAAGTCCTGTTTCGGCAATCGGGACAAGTTTCGGGGTCATCGGTATTGTACCGGGACCACCGGAAGGGTCCCGGGGGCCCACCGGGTGGGGCCACCTGCCCCGGGGGGCCACATGGGCTGTAGGGGGTGCGCCTTGGCCTACATGGGCCAAGGGCACCAGCCCCTAGAGGCCCATGCGCCAAGATAAAGGAAAAAGGGGAGAGTCCTTAAAGGGGAAGGCACCTCCGAGGTGCCTTGGGGAGGATGGACTCCTCCCCATCCTTAGCCGCACCCCTTCCTTGGAGGAGGGGGCAAGGCTGCGCCTCCCCCCTCTCCCTTGGCCCTATATATAGTGGGGAAAAGGAGGAGCAATCATACCTAAGGCCTTTGGTTGCCTCCCTCTCCCTCCCGTGACACATCTCCTCTCCCGTAGGTGCTTAGCGAAGCCCTGCAGGATTGCCACGCTCCTCCATCACCACCACGCCGTTGTGCTGCTGCTGGATGGAGTCTTCCTCAACCTCTCCCTCTCTCCTTGCTGGATCAAGGCGTGGGAGACGTCACCGGGCTGTACGTGTGTTGAACGCGGAGGTGCTGTCCGTTCGGCACTTGATCATCGGTGATCTGAATCACGACGAGTACGACTCCATCAACCCCGTTCACTTGAACGCTTCCGCTTAGCGATCTACAAGGGTATGTAGATGCAAACTCTCTCTCTTTCTACTCGTTGCTGGTCTCTCCATAGATAGATCTTGGTGTTACGTAGGAATTTTTTTGAATTTCTGCTACATTCCCCAAGACAAGCGGCTATCTCAGAATAGCACCGCACATTGATGGGTACGGTGATTGAAAGGATTTTGTCCGCCGAAAGCGGGTTGCATGAAGCCTTTATGAGTCTACTGACGGGTTTTGAGGTACGTGAAATGATGTACAGTTTTGACAGTACCGCACATTTTTAGATGTGCCCTGTGTAGATAGTAACCCCTGAGACTCTGGTTGTCGTCGAAAACGGCAGCAAACAGAGGATCATAGTCCCAGGTAATAACTAGACTGCCTTTATGTGCAGGTGGTTGAAGCTCCGGTGGTTAGCCGGACTGATGGGTTCGCCGAACTAAGGCGGCAGCTGGATGCGGCAGATGCCGACATCATGCTTGTCAACAAGCGGCTTGACGAGGCACAGGGTCAGTGATTTTTCGGGTGATCGTCACATAGTAAGAGCAACATGATGCCAGTATCTTTAATATGTTGTGACTGCAGATGGAGCTGCCGCCGTGGAGACCCTTCGGGCGGAACTTGCCCAAGCCAAGGAGCACGCAAGGAGCAGCAATGCGGCCGCTTTAAAGGCGGCCGAGGGGTTAAAGGCCGAACAGGCCGCACATTGCGAGAGCAAAGAAAAAATTGCCAAGATGGCCGTAGAGTTAAAAGATGCTACTGACCGTTATCGGCTTCTTGAAGAGGAAAACCGGGCGAAGGCGACGCACCTGGAGAAGGCCTGGATGGCTGCCAAGGAAGCCCGCTCCAAAATTAGAGCGACGAAGGAGGAGCTGAATCAATTTGCGGATATCGTTTCTAGGAAGCCCTTCTTGTTATGGACTAAGTTCGGAGATCCAAAATATGCTCCTCTAGACCGGCTATGGAGTTCTGTGGACGAGTACATGGATTTGGCTGCAAGTGCTGCGGATGCGGCCAAGTACTTCAAGGATCAGAAGGGTCCTGAACTGGAGAAGCTGTTCTGGTCATAGTTTCACGCTCCAGCCTGTCCGATGTTGCTGAATGAGTGATTGACCGGTTGGGCTAAGCTCCATAGATTATCCGGACTTGCCATGAGGTCCGTAGTGGATCATCTATGGCCAGTAGGGCCAAGGCCGAATAGCTACTTTAGCTTGGTGCAACAATTCCTTGGTGTTGTGCCACGCATCGATGCTGTAAAGAGGTCGGCGTGCATAGAGGGCCCTTGCCCGTGTCAAAACATACTGGGCGGAGATGGATGCCAGCATTGTTGTGGCACAGGGTTTGGCCATAGGCCGAATGGCTGCCGAGCACTACTTTGAAGAAGTTCTTGAAGGCACTCGTTTGATAGAGGCTCAGTGCTCGAAGAATATTATGTTTAAGTGACCTGTATTCCCATTGTAAGAACAATGTTTTATTGAATTTATCAAGGCTGTATTTATACTTTTGCCCGAAAGTGCTATGATGCCTCCTATGCGGCCGTTTATGTATATATGTATATAACCTAAAAGATGGCAGTTGTCGGCTTCAGCCCCCATGCATATAATGCGGGGGTGTTCGCAGAACACACATGTTCACACTTGATCCAACGTCTTGGTCCATTAAGGAGGTGATAGCGCAGCGAACTAGGCAATCGGACTATAATGCTTTAACACTTTCACTTAGCCAGAGGATTTTGACAGTGGGGCTACTATATAGCCCCTGGTGGCTCCGCGCTCATCCGGATTTGGGGCGCGTACATGCCTGGCCGGGAAACGGCCCTTCGTTAAGGCGGAGGAATCCCTAAGATTCCGCTAGGTCATCGAGTGGTTGACCAGTCTCACGCTATATCATGACAGTCAGTTTTCGGCTTTCTCTACTGAGGTGCTCGTCTGGATGAACCAGGGCACAATCGTAGTAGTTCTCCTGGTGCCGCCATAGCCAATAGAGAGGAACGTAAGGCAGCAAAACACAGGAGCCGGGCAAACCCAACATTTGACCAAAGACATGATTCGGAGCTGATGCATATAAGGCCAAACTCGTGACGCCGAACACTCCCTTGGGTATTCAGTCTTTATGATGTAAACTGGGTCAAAACAGTGCCCTTTGTAATGAGCCCCTGGTGTCCAGGTATGTGCAATATTCTGACATGGCCACATGCCAATACGTCAGCATCCTTCTCGATTGTACTGAGAATCTAAGGGATGCTAATCAACAAGAGACAGTAAAAACGGTTTACACATGGTCTTAATCTAAAAAGAATCCTCGGAACGGGTCCCTGCTGCATGTCTGCGCCTGTGTCTCCATTGTGCCGTATTCTGGACGGGTGTAGCACGATGGTCATCTGAAAAAGAAAGGAACTTAATTGAAAAATTGTCGTGCAAAAGGTAGGTTATACTAAATAAACCATGTATAGTTCAAAATGAGTAAAGTTGAGCCTAATTGCCACTTGTTTGTGCGCGTTGAGCCCCTTGTATTGTGATAGGGCTATAGCCATCAAACCTGTATCAATTACATATAGCTGCACCAGACTCGTCCAACCGTGTCCGTGGTCTTAATGACCTGTCAGATGCTTTAGTTGGTGAGGCCGTTTAGTGTGCGGCTGCCAAGGCAGCCGCACGGTCTTCCACGCGCAAGGAGCGCTCAATATTTCCATTTACTATAATGATGCCACGTGGACTGGGCATCTTAAGCATGAGAGAAGCGTAATGCAGTATTGCGTTAAAGTGAGCGAAAGCGTCGCGTCTGAGTAGTGCTTGATAACCACTTTGGAATGGAGCGATGTGAAACGTTAAATTTTCGCTGTGTAAGTTATCGGGAGAGCCGAATATAACCTGTAGTAGTAGGGAGTCCGTGCAATGGGCCTCTGGGCCTGGCATTACTCCTTTAAAGGTAGTATTGCTGCAGCTAATTTTTGTTGGGTGTATCCCCATTTTGCGGACTGTGTCCTGATATATTAGATTTAAACTGCTTCCGCCGTCCATCAAGACTCGTGTGAAGTGGTATCCGTCAATTATTGGGTCTAATACCAAGGCAGCCCATCCTGCATGCCGGATACTTGCCGAGTAATCCCGATGGTCAAAGGTTATCGGTTGGGACGACCAGTGGCAGAACTTCGCGGTGATAGGCCCTGGGGCATGTGTCTCTAGGAGTGTCGCTTTGTTTCTCCCCTTTGTCACGTGTAACACGTTTACTGTTTGGACTTCTGGTGGGAATTTCTTCTGTTCCCCAGTGTTTTGCTTGCGAGGCTCGTCCTCGTCTTCGCTTGGTGTATCATGCCCCTTATGTTCGCCGTTGAGCTTGCCAGACTGCTTGAAGACCCAACATTCTCTATGGGTATGATTTGCAGGTTTATCGTGGGTGCTGTGGATCTGACATATTTTATCCAGAATCTTGTTTAGGTTGGACAGTTCGTCTCTGTTGCCTTTGGAGGGCAGCTTTTGTTGACCTGGCCGAGAGCTTCTAAATCCAGCATTTACCGCCGTGCTCTCCGGGCTGTCTTCTTTATTCCGGCGCTTGTTTTTGCTGCCTCGTGGTTTCCCATTTCCGTCCCTGACTTCGGATGTACTTGGGTCGCTGGTGCTGCATCGGGCTAACCAGCTGTCCTCGCCCGCGCAAAAGCGGGTCATGAGGCTTGTTAATGCTGCCATTGTTCTCGGCTTTTCTTGGCCGAGGTGTCTGGCAAGCCATTCGTCTCGAACGCCGTGCTTAAAAGCTGCTAAGGCTTCGGCGTCCGGGCAGTCGATTATTTGGTTCTTTTTAGTGAGAAACATGTTTCAAAGCTTACAGGCTGACTCTCCAGGCTGTTGAGTTATATGACTCAAATCGTCTGCATCCGGTGGTCAGACATAGGTCCCTTGAAAATTTGCCCGAAAAGCGTCTTCAAGCTCTTCCTAGCTTCCAATGGAGTTTTAGGGGAGGCTTTTAAGCCAGTGCCGAGCTGGCCCTTTGAGCTTGAGGGGTAAGTACTTGATGGTGTGGAGATCGTCTCCTCGAGCCATATGGATATGGAGGATGTAGTCCTCAATCCATACCCAGGGTCTCTCGTTCCGTCGTATGCCTCTATATTTACGGGTTTGAATCCCTCTGGAAATTCATGGTCCAGCACCTCATCGGTGAAACATAGGGCGTGTGCGGCACCCCTGTATTTGGGTGTACCGTGGTGTTGGGATGTTTGTTGTGTTGCATTGCATGCTGGAGCGCGCTTGTGTGGCCCGTAGATGGATCTGGTTGTGACGTCCTTTTGATGCGAGCCCTCACGTGGGTCACGTACTGGCTTATATGCGGCGCCGTTTGCCGCTCTATATTGGCCACGAGGTCGTCTATCCCCGACCGGATGGTCATTTTGTTTTTTGATTGCGGGGGATCTAAGGCCTCCTCATCGAATTCAGGTAGCAACTTTCGCTTCGGGTAGCTCTTGGTGTGGCGATGTCACACCCTAGCTAGTTCATGCATTAGAGTGTTGCATCATGTCTATCCTTTCATCAGAAACTTGAAATGGGGATGTCAGAACCCCCAGCCCCCTTTGAAACCAACTAGGGTTTACTAAAAACTTTTTCAATGAACCTGAAATGCCCTTCTAAAATGTCCATCATTTTTGTCTTGGTTCAGAACCTCTGCCAAAAGTGTTGCACAATTTTCTAGGTCATCTTAGGGTCTTTGAATTAAATGATAAGTATTTGAATTTGGGCATTTAAAATTATATAAAATATTTCAAATGCTCAAATATTCCTAAACTGAAATGTTTCATGTTGGAAATATTCCAACTTTGGACCAGGAGCAGTTTGGTGATTTTAGGAGTTGCCTAGGTATTTTTAATAATTCAACAAAGTTGCAGAAAAATAGAAAAAGAAAAAAAACAGAAAGGAAGGACTTAC